>NW_010165340.1:0-18407 GCF_000695765.1 Mesitornis unicolor | reverse complement strand
GTGGTTTTAGAAAGTCAGAGCCCTGTTTCAGCAGTGATCTATCTGAGTCTGCGCTTGGGCTGTCTTTTGACAAAGGCACCTCTGGCATCTCCGTATTCGTAGTATTGGTACCATACCTGAAGCCTGTGTAATCTGACCCTAGCTAACCAGAAGATAGTTATTTTGGTGTTTTTGTGGTAGTTTGGTTCACATTGCTCCTTACAGGTACATATTTCTCACTGTGTAAAAGTACTGGAAATTTATTTTGCCCTAGTGATGCTTATCTAAATTATTAGGTTGAGAGTACAGTTGAACATAACTTGTGTTTTTCTTCCCCTGCTGCTGGTGAGAACAGTGCAATGTCAAGCTTATGATAGAAATAGCTGCCTTATTTAATGGAATTAGTACGTCAGTACAGCATTTCTAAGTGTTTCCTAGCATCGTCTTTTGTGCTTTTTTGTTTTGTTTTCAGTTCTTTGAGTATTTCTTAATACACTTAAGCAAATTTTGCAGAACAAAATATATTCTTGTGTGCTTGGTGTTACCTCATGGCTCTGCTGTCATAACCAACCATGCAGAGCTTCCTGAGCCTGTTGCTGTTGCCTGTTGTCACACAGCAAATGGACCAGGGCTGCTGTGGAGTATTCTGGCAGCTGCCATTTGATGGTATGATGTGCACTGCTCCTCAGGTGCGATCAGAAAGGAGGTTCAAGCAAACATCTCTGTTTTGCTGACTGATGTTTGACCATTGGAAATGTCAGATAAGGCTTAGGAGGCAATTTGAGGACTTGAAATAAGTGTTGCCCTGGTTAAATATTTGTTACGCTTTCCTTGAGGAGGAGCCTGGAAAGGAGTCACAAGAGCTTTTTTGTCTTAAGTAAGGTTCAAGTTTTTAAAACAAGTTCTTCAAATCTCAACAGACAATACAAGTATTTTCTTTTATCCACAAACATTTCTGTGGTATTAAGCAATTTGTCTTTACAGGCTTTCTAAAGTGTTAGATTGATGAAATGCATTGACTGCAAAAGTCAGATCTGTGTTTCCTGGACTGATTGGACCAAGTTGTTCTAAACGTGGTAGGATTGCACAAGTTGGGTTTGAAAAAGCTGGTTTGTCTTTTTGTGAAAACGCTGAAGTAGATTGGTAGTACAGACTGTAAAACCACTGTGGAAGCTGGAAGTATGTTTCTGAAACTAGAACTGTTTCAGAGGCTCATCCCCCCTACCGGCACATGTGGCAAGGGTTTGTCACCATCCCACAAACCACTTCTGTCGCACAGTGAATAAGCAGAATTAAACTCGAGCTTTTCTAATGAGAATGGAACTTAAGGCCTTGTGAATGTAATCCTTGAAGTATGATGAATCATGAATGCACACTTACTTTTGACCGTTTTGTTCTTAAAAGAATATTTAAATGAAGATTTTTGTGGTACCAGTATAGCGGTTCCAGTGAATACGCAAGTGTCATGGAAGCATCCACTGCTGGATCTTCATGTCTGTGCTGCTGGGGTCTGAGTAACTTATGGGAAGCGATTTCGCAGTTTCCTGTCTGACCCCAAATGAGTACTGCTTTGTACTGTAGACAGTTGTTTATTATGAATTAGCAAGAAACTGGAGTGTGACGGATCTTATTGGCTATCGTTGTCATCAATTTATCATTGAGGCTACAAAATGCTTTTTCTCCTTCTGCCCCGTCATTACCCCATTCTGCTACTGAGTACATTCTCCTACTCCTGGTCACTCTGGGCTGTAACCTAGGAAGCACTGAATCTCTTGCACCCTGCAGCAGGCTGTGTGTGCATTGCGATGGCTTTCTGCAGAAATTGTCAGTGGTGTGTAGGGTGAAATCTTCTGCTGAGACTGGCACTTTTCTGTTCCTATGGTAGTTTGTTCAAAGCTGAGTTTTTAGAATTCTTTCCTTACTCTTCAGTCAATTCTTTCTCTTCCAAAGCATGAAGTAGATACTATTCTGTGCAACATACTAATACAGACCATAAAGAGTACTACTTACTCTTTTTGATCGCTCTCAGGACTGTACTTGCATATCTTCTATTACCCGTGACCCAGAACAGCTGACAAATATGCATTAAAGGTGTGGATCTGAAAGTATTTTGGGAACAGATGCGTGTTAAAATCAACCTGTATTTAATTTCCTGTCTTTGCCTCAGAGGTGGGCTATGCTAACCCTGCTTCCCAGTCTGTTTAGCAGATTGTACAACTATTGAATCATGCAGAGGAGAAGGCTGTGCTGAATTCTCATAGCATCACTTTCTGGAAAATGAAAAGTTGGTACTGGTCATTCCAGCCTATGTGGCTTGCAGTATATCCAAGTTGTACCTCTGAAAGTATTTTCTTGTATGCTTTTAAAATGGGCTAAAGCAAAAAGGATCAGCTTCCTATGGTGCTTTTTGATACCTAGCTTTTTTCCTCTGTATCACTTCCTCACATGTATCCTTTCCCATGCAAAATAACTTCTATTTTGGCACAGGTAAGGGCAGTGTTACATAGGCCAGTGTCTTCTACGTGCAGGGGTGTTCTTTGTACCATGTTACAAACCAAGTTTAGCATTGCACAGATGAGCGTAGTCTGTGTGGAAGCTTCCTGTCACTGCTTATGTGTCTCTTCAAGAACTGAATCATCCTATCCTTTGTTGTAGCAATGTTTTCAGATAATATATTTAGCGCTTCAGTCACTGGATGGCCATACTTATTGTCCCACCTCCAAATATTTCCTGCTTTTTCTTCATTGACTAACTTTGCAAGTTTTTTCAAGAGCAGTGCACTTTAAGAAAAAAGCCCAGAACAATCCTGTGTGCTAGTTCTGTTACTGTTTTTAGCATTTGGTGATTATAGTCTGTGATAATATCCTTGGAGAAGGGGGGGGGGGGGGGAAGTCTGAAAAGTGGTGATACTTGACTTATTTTTATTTTCCTTTGCCATTGTCAATGCTGCTTTTTTGGATTGTTGGAGACATAGATTTAAACTAAATTAATGCGAAGTTTTATCCATATTTGCATATAAAATTTCCTGTTTTTTCACTATATCCAGACAAATTTTATTAGTGCTTTTCTGTATGTAGCAGAATTGCTAAATTTTGTGGAGTTTTTTTTTCCACTTTTGCTGGAAGAATTATTGGAGGACTCTTTTTTTTTTTTCCTTCTTCTGTTAAAAAAAAAAAAGTTGAAGTCCACAGTGAGTCTCCAAGTATTTTAGTAGTTTTAGAAGGATTCAAGAAGAAAACTGGCTTTCCAACCTCATCTTATTCATGATGTCCTTCTGCCTGTATGTTGTTGCACAGTTGGGGATAAGATTTATATTTTATTTTGATTTACCAATTTCCCCGATTTTCCTGTTCCCCAGAAGAAAGCAAACCATGAACATTTTGGATCTTCAAGGTTGATAATCAAGCATCAAAGATGGAGGGGAACATGAACAACCTCTGACCTTCTACCTGCTCAGAATACCACTCAATGGAAATGCTGTATTTTGAAGCTGCATTCTCTGTTTTCCTCTTGATGGTGTTACACACCACCACTGTGTCAGTGCCTATAGAATGGCTGGGGTTGCAACCACCCAGCTTTAGCTGCAAGCCAGAATTAACTGACAGAAGTTCTTCAGGCTCCTTTTTAAATCTGGCTGTTTACACCATCTAAAATATACCAGAGGAGCCAGCAATGCTTGGTTTTGGTTTTGGTGTGGGGAGTTTGGTTGGTTGGTTTTTTGGTTGGTTGGTTTTTTTTCCAAAGATAATTTGTTTGTTGGTGTTTTTTTTTCCAAAAAGAATTTGTACTCCTTTCCTCCTCCTCACTTTTAAGGTTGCAAAGGCCTAATTGAAGTGGGATGAAAAAAGCTCTCTTGCTTTTGTTATTTTCTAGACTGCTGGAAGGTGTGGGCTGGATTTTGTTATTAGAGGTTTTGACTTTTTCAAATTTATAGGATTTTAAATAGAGGGAGGGAAATGATAACATATTGTTGTGAATGCAGCAGACCTCCTGTCACTCATCTCAATTGCAAAGACCTTGTACCTGGAGTCAGGGGCCTTCGTTCTCTAAACGCAACAGGAGTTGGGTGCTGCCTGTTAAAAGCGAGGTTTTGCTTTCCGTTCAGTTGTCAGGGTGTTGGAAGCTGAGTGTTTCAGAGCAAAGCACCTGAGCCAGCCTGAGCTGTGCTCTTCCTCCAGGTATTCTGAGCAATAACAGCTTTTTCTGTTTCTTGCAGATATTCTTAATGCAGCTGTTACTCCCTAACACGGCAGTGTATTTCCGAAATCAAATATAGCCCTATTCCATACTTGCTGCTGTAGTGGTTCTTCCAAAGTTCCATGTCCCATGATGTTTAGAGCTGGGTTCACTTGGCTGTAAACTGCTGATGAGCTGGAAGTACTGGATAGTTAGATTTTTTAAACTTCATCATAGTAAATATTGTAAAAGGAAAGAAGAGGCTTTTCTGGGTGATCTTCTTATATTTCAGCAATGAAGCTAATACCTATGATGTTTCTGTACTCTTGAGACTTGAAAATATAACATAAATGTTTTCTTTCAGAGATTAAGAAGATTATCAACAAAATACAGAACTGAGAAGATCTACCCAACAGCCACTGGAGAAAAAGAAGAAAATGTTAAAAAGAATAGATACAAGGATATATTGCCATGTAAGTCTGATCTACGTGTTAATAGAAGGCAAAGAAAAGTCATTATTATTCTTTGTGTTTTAGTTACTTAGTTATTACTGAAAGGCAAAATTAGAAATAATTTGCTGAAAGATAACTTCCATAAAATTTTTATTTTTAACTTGGAAGGCAAAGTAAGAGAACTTTTATATATTTCATTACGAGAACGAGCGCCTGAAGTTAAAACGTGTCCTAAACCATATCAAGCTGAAATTTTCATTTTAGCTTGGTGCAATCTAGAACTTTACTAGGTGCTTAACTGTATTTTTTTCCTGTAGGAGCACGTTATTCATGGTAGAAAACAAAGAAATGTCAGCATAAAATCTAGATGAAATTTTAAGAAACTTTAAGGAACCTGGTTTTGTGGTTTGAAGTGAAAGATGGCTTTTGCTTGTTGGTAACCTGCAAATGGTGTCAGAGAACTTTCAGTGCTCGATTATCTTTGGTTTGTATTTTGCTAGACCCCAAATTAAATTCTGTTTAATGTACAAACACAGAAAACAAGAGTCAGAGCGGACTTAAAATTTTAAAACCACCAAAGTGTGGATGTAACAGATCAGTGGTCTGCAGTGCCAAGATTGCCCCTTACAGGTTTGTGTGGCTCTTGAAGGTGTGTATTTCTGCAGCTCTTACTGTGCTTCTCAGTAGGAACAGCCGACGGAGAGGAAAGGAGTCTTCTGTCAAATGCCGTTTTTCATATCCCAGATTAGCAACAGATACATTTTACTCTGCTTAATTTCTCAGAAGTGTTAGGAGGTTTTAAAACCAATTTGAATTTGAAAATGGTCTTAAGCATCATTAGCTTTCATTCTCAAAATGTGTCCTAGTAATAAACTTCAGTGAATTACTGTGTGTTTCAGATTGTTGTATACCTGTGTGCTCTGTTTTTCTAGTGCTGATGTTTTTACTGTTTATCAGGGCTTGGAGCAACACTTTCAGCAGTAAACTTTGCCCTAAAGCCACAATCTCTGGGTTGTTTAATGAAGCAGGCATAGTGCTTGCTGCTGCCCTCAGAAGGAAAGGCCCATGTAATCAAATAGTGCTGGAGTATGTATGTATAACATGCATCCTGTGAAGAGTAGTGTGGTATCAACTGCTGCAAAATAGTTAAATATCATTGGGGGTTTTGTTTGGTTGGTTTGGTTTTCATAGTTGGGAGGAAACATATTTAATGGATGGAGTGAAAAAGAGGGGAAGTTGTTAATTTTCTTATTTAGAGTTACACCCTTTCTTCTGTACTGCATTTTGTAAGGTAATTAACAAGATAGCAAAATCTTAGTAGTACCTAGGTTGAATTGACGAAACATTTAGTAGCTACTACAGTACTGAATGGCTGCAACTAAAGTGGTAGGTTTGCTTTTTTTATCTACATAAAAATAAAAGCAGTCATTGGCATCTGAAGGGTACACAGATCACAGTGGGGAAAATGAGCAAACCTCAAAGCTGACATTGAGGAAATTTGAAGATGTATTTTCAGTTAAAGTGAGAACATCTTCAAACATCCAAAGGTTCCAGCAATACAGTGATGGAGCACCAGCTTGACAGAAATGAAAGTCAGGAGAAGTTTTGGAGAAGGAAGGGTGATGATACTTTGCCTATCAACTTACATATGTAACGTTATTGGAGATGAGTGCGATGTTTATCAGAAATTGTTACTGCTACCAGGGAGATACCGACTTGTTACTGACTTCAGGTATACAAATATCCAAGCACTTACTCCTCTGAACCTGGAACCTGCAATGGAATTTTCTTGGAGAATTCTATTTGAGATGTAAAATTCAAAGAGCTGAGCCTGGCAGATACGAGCAGGCTGGAAGTGGGGACATCTGGAAACTGCTGCAGCATTTTGGATCTACTGTGCTGGAAAGATAGGAGCCCTCACCAGCCTACCACTTAACTTAGTCTGATCTACCATTTAAAAGTGGTTTTTACTGTTAAGTCTGTGATACCATTGCACGCTTATATAAAGCATTCTTGCTTTTACTTTATAAGAGTATAATACAGTGTAATGTGTGTTAAGGGTTTCTCTAGGCCTTGATGTGACAGTTCATTGTCTTTATATCTGTGATCTAAATGTCTTGTAATCTACAATTCTGCCTTTTTAGGAAGCATTACATGGTAACACAAACATTTTTTGCATGTTATCAGGACTCTGGCAGAAAATCTCACCATCTTGGAAGTAAATATCTTGGAAGCTTTTTGGAAGAGCTTTCTGCATAGATGTAACTCTAAGCATGTACTTCTTGTGGGCATGGTTCCTTATTTTATTACCAGTGATGGTTGGAAAAAAAAATCTAAAAAAAAACCCCCAACTGACCATATTTCCTCTATTTAAATAGTCATTCTTTGTGTTTTTCTTTAATTTAGCTCTAATAAAAGTTTTAGCAGCTGTTCTGTGGTTGAGGAATTGACCCTGGGAGCAGAAAGTAACAGAAATTGCTCAAGCAGATGCTGTTTCTGCAGATACTTCTGTTCCCCAGCTTGCAGATAATTTTTTTTTTAATCTGGATTTCCAATGTATTGTGTTACGAAATTAATGAAAACAACCATTACTGTAGAGGTAGCTTGAATGATTATGTGCTAGCTAGGAGGTGTTGGTGTCAACAAGAGCTGGAAGGACTGGCAAACATGGCAACCACCTACTTAAAGTCAAGTTGTTTCTGTATTAAAGATGTACTTTTCTTTTTCCAACATCAAAAAGAATTCCAAGATGTTTAGTTTTTTCTGTCAAAAAGTAATAAAGGCTATTTTTAAGACTGCTGAGCATTTTGGTCTCCAAAGACACTGTTTTTATAAGAAGCTTTCTCTGAGACTGTCAGTAATAATTGAGGCAGAAACTTGAAATGTCAGAACCCCCTAAATGAGGGAATCTGCTGCTTTTTGTTTAGAAGTGCCCCAGCAAAGTGCTCAGCCCAGTGCTTGGGGGACAGGGGTCAGTCTGTGCCTAAACAATAAACCTCAGTGTGTGTTTAATGTTATAATGCTCCATGGACTCCTCCTTGGCAGAGATTGAGCCCTGCCGGCTTTGACTATGCACTGGTGTTTCGTTCTTCCTGCTTTCTGTAAATGGGCACCGTAAATACACCTTTAATTCTGACCATAATGAGCTGTGTTAATACTGTGTAGCTACAGTTTTGATTACTTTTGATCAATTGAATGTTGCCTCTTTGTAATCAGTCGCTCTTGGAATTCCAGTAGTTGGTACTCTGTGAACTGGAGCAGTAGGAGCTGTTCTGCTTGTCCCTGCCTGAGTTGGTTTACCCCAAAATTAAATTGACTGACTTACATGTTTTGTCTTTGGGAAAACATTCTTTAATGCTTAATTGCTTATATACATATAACATACTATATGTATTATATTTACTGTTACATATTGATTTACATGTATTGTAATTTGTTTTTCTTTTAAATTCTTCTTTTAGTTGATCATAGCCGGGTTAAACTGACCTTAAAAACTCCCCCACAAGATTCAGACTACATCAATGCAAACTTTATTAAGGTATGCATTATCTTAAAAGTTCTTATATTCTTACTAAGCTTTTATTTCATATCAATGCAGTTTTAACATATAGTCTGAGGTAAGAATTTAAAACTGAGAGAAGATTTTCTTTTAGTATGGCTTGAATACATTTGCCAACATCGTACCATTCGTAAAGCAGTTTTTTAAGTTTAATATTACTCTGTGTAATATAAAATACTTCATCTTTAGATGACGTGCAACCAAATTGTAACTTTATACTGTTTATAGGAAAATTCAAATACAATTGTTTTAACAGTTGATACTGTTAAAAATACCAGATTTTGGGAGACTGTTTTTAGGGATAATAATTGAGGCATTTGACAAATTGTGTATGTAAATATGTACTTTTTGCTGTTATTGGCAGAAGTGTGGCAATAGGATTACATCTAAAATTCTTAGAGAAACCAGGTTTTGGCTAAAAACCTGATACAGTGATTTCAAAGTGTGAATATCTTTGTTCCTTTGTAGCCTTATTCTGATGTTGCTTCTACATAGTAATGCTTATTCAGAAACAGGTGTTTCTATAAATCTCAGTTCTTGATTGTTTAGCTTGAAAAGCTCAATGTAATTGTTTTCAAGCTTTATATAAAACAAATTTTAAAGCTTTGGATTTTTGAATTGTGGTATTACTGGGAAGGAGGAACTTAAATTTGTTCAACGGAATGCTTTTTGGCAGAAAGTCTTTCAAATTTTCATCATTATATGTTTGAATAATAAGGAAAATGCAGACTTTAAGGGAATCCTCAGAATCTGAACGTACAGAAACTTAATATTTTGTTACAGTCTCTGGTTGCTCAGTAGCTGCTGTCATCTTAGGCCTCCTTGAAATCACCAGCAAAATTCCCACTAATGTAAATGGGACTCATATTTCATAGTCACCCTTCCTGTTGGATTAAAAAAAAAACCCAACTAATTTTACGTTATTATAACCTTATGCCTTTTTTATTCAGTGCAGATAAATTTTCTTTATAAACGTTAATAGTTCATTTGTGCAATCCTAGGGAGTACATGGGCCAAAAGCATACGTTGCTACCCAGGGACCATTAGCAAATACAGTAATAGACTTCTGGAGGATGATATGGGAATACAATGTTGCCGTAAGTACCTCCTTAAAAACTAAAATAGGGTATTACCTTTTTATGGCACAGTGATTGTGTAGCTTTTGCCTGAGCTGGTTGTTATTATTAAAAATGTTGACAGTGATTTAGTCCATGTACTTATCTTTGTTTTGTTTTTCTTTTTTTTTTTAATAGCATTCTATCTATCATTAATATTACTTATTCAGTTTAATAATGTAAATTCAAAGTAATAATTTCATTGAATGTATATGAAATCATGTGTGTTTATGAACAGGTTGGTGTTTGGTTACATCTGTCTTGTAGGAAACATTACAGCTCTGACTTGATGTGGACTGACAATATCAGATGCAGAAACAGCATGTGAAATAAAAACATAATAGCATACCTTTCTATTTATGCTGTTTTGGGTTACTTACTGGTTTATATATTCTACATCTGTTTAAACAGCTATTATCAGGAGTTAACTTTTAAGTACTGTTAGTTTTATATATTCAATCTGAAAATTTTTTTTATCAGACACTTAAATAATGATTACTTCTCATTAGAAAAATTGGACCAGATGATCCTTGAGGTCCCTTCCAACCTGGTACTCTATGATTATCTGATATTGTAACAAATAGGTTACCTGTTAATGCATTTTTATTGTGCTATTCACATTAATTTATCTGAAGTAGCTTCACCTAAGAAATCTGATTCTTGTATTTTAAATAGGGGTTTGTACCTGTTCTAAGCAGTCTGTGCCACTTTAAGCAAATATAGCTACGTTTTTTCTACTTTGTAAATGGTTTTATATCTTTATGATTAAGTTTTTACTTTATAATCAGACTGAATAAATAAATAAAGTATTTGAACAGGCTTACAAGGAATTCAAATTAGGTAGCCTTAAAATGTTGTATTAGTGTGGTAAACTATTGTGTGGGATAAAACTTGTACAATATTTTAGAAATAAAAAAACATGCATGAGCAGCTAGGAAAATAGTATTAATTATAGCAACCAATTCAGGAGTATCAGTATCTGCCCACATAGAAGCAAGCGGTAGAGTGTTGGTGAATTTACTTGATCTAAAACCAGCTAACTTTGAGCCTGTTTTTTCATTTTCAGATAATTGTAATGGCCTGTCGAGAATTTGAAATGGGAAGGGTGCGTATACTAACTACAACATTTAAATAAGCATTGCCCATGCAGGACAGAATGCCAATACCGGTGAAGCTTCATGTGGCAGATCCATAACTGTAAAAATAATCTGCCAGATCAAATGAGAATGCCTATGCTTACATTTGAGTTCATAGAAAATAGTGAACGTGACTGCTTTTCCTTGCTCTGTTTATGGTGTTACATTATTATTATTTAGGAGTCATCTGAGTGCGATGTACTTGTGTATATGCGGAACTGTACCAATGGTCTGTTTCTGGTCATGTCACTGTGGAAAAGAGGTCTGATCTTTGTGGGATGTAGGCCAGCTATCAAAATCCTGAGGCCTTCAGAATTTCCTGTCAATTGATACAGCTGCAAAAACAATCTGTCTTTTAAATCTCTCTGCTATATTTTTATGACCTGAGAAGGAAAATAATGAGGTCCAGAATTGTGAATTCCTAGCTCTCACAGAAGCTAAATCTGCTCTCATCACTTCCCTCTGTATGCTGCGTGCCTGTGCATAGGTAGGCATCGTGAAGTTCAGGTCCTGTTTGTTGGTCATCTGGGGTTTTGGTTTGGTATCCAAAAGAAAAGAGGTGTTACTGTTTTCAAAATAGTCCAGCAAGGCACCAGTGGGCAGATATGAAGGAAGAGCACCAATCGAGAGAGAATAAGGCATTTGAGATGATAATTTTGTCTGCTCTGCTTCTGTTAATCATCATCTTCCAGTAGTACACTCAAATTAAATTAGGATTCTTTGCTTTAACAGAAAAAATGTGAACGTTACTGGCCTCTGTATGGAGAATCAGCTGTAACTTTTGGACCGTTTCGTGTTTCTTGTGTGAGTATAAAGCTTTAGGGATTAATTTTGAAGGACTTAATGCTTTTGTAACTTAAAATAACTGTTCAAGCAGTTTGTATTATAAAACAAATCTCTTTTTAATTGTTTGGTACCAAATTTTATGCACAGACTCTCAAAAGAATGCAATGGAAGACAATGTGTGTATCTAAGCTGTGTGGGTTTTTTGAATGCTCCACTATTTTTTCTTAAGTAGGAAACTTGTGTGCCTTTGTCTCTTATTCTTTTATGTATCATTTCTTTAGCTTTACATGATGTAGGTTTGAATGTCCGTACCATACTCAAGAAATTAAATAATATTCATGCAGTTGTTTCTCTCCATTATGACTTGTGCATTCCGGATGTCCATAAGAAGTGAAAATAACACTGGATTAGGTTATTTTCTTTAAGTTACATAGATTTTATTTGCATGAATAAAGAAAATGGAAACTCTTTTTTTTTTAAACTTGTTTCTGTTGGTAGCAGATGCAGGTTTATTTGAAAATACTTCCTTTGCTTCTATTGTTGCTTTTAAGATCAAAACTAAAATGAGCAGCAGATCACTGTGAGGTCTGAATCTTTTCCTGGAGAATTCCTGGGGGCTGTCTAAAGTAAGCTGTGATTCTAGAAAGATGGAGGAAACCTGGATATTTCTGTTGCGTGTTGTGTCAGTGTTATTGGGAGTTCTCATCTCTGAGCATAACTATTAGAGCCTCTTCCAGTTTTGATACTAGCTCATAAATGGTCATGTAAGGATTTCTAGCTGATTAATACGCAGGGAAAGGGAGCATGGTTATGTCCTCCTACACCAAGCATAGCAGGGAGTTTAAAGTAATCATTCTTTCTGCGCTTTGTCATCTCAGTATCACACAGCAGTATACCTCAATGGGTTTTTGCAATCATCTCTCCTTGGTAGAGAAAGCTGCATAGTAAAAGAAGTTGCGGTGCAGTTACCATTTCTTTTAAGGGGACTACTTACAGAGCAGGAATTCACTTCATTCATTGCAAGCTTTTCAGGGCATGGATGAGGATATGGTGGGTGGGAGCACAGCCACCAAAATCAACGTGATCAGTGTGCCTTAGATGCGGGACAGTACCTGGTTGCCTTTGTACACACCTGTTTAAGTATCTTACTCCTTCCTGCATTAAACACCTATGTGGCCTGGTTGTCCAACTTCTAGCTCTTAGAGTTGTGCTTTCACTTCTAGATGACACCAGGGGCTATCGTGTTTGTGTTCAATGACAGCTGAATTGCTGAAGGGAGGAGAATAGAAAATAAGCCATGTATAGGATGACCCTTCTCTCTGAACTTGTTGCCAGCTTCTAGCAATGGACATAGCAGGACTTCCTTAATTTAGTGTTGCCCCCGGGTTATCAATGTTTTTATAATGCAGTGGATGCTGAATTTGACAAATGTTTTTGTTGTGGGTTTTGTTTGTTGACACTCACATCATTGTCGTGTTGTAAGAAAACCCTTCCTTGTGTCTTTATTTTTAACCTTGCCACCTGGTAGTTTAATCAGGTTCTGTTATCTTCTGAGTTACTGTTATGAAGTGAATGAAATCTGGCATTAATATCTTGTATAGAAAGCTAAGTTGCTGCCGTTTTAAAATCAATATTTTGATTCCTTATATTTTGAGGAAATCATAAATACAGAAACAATAAATTAAAAAAAGACACCTCAGTTTAAAATTTGTGGATTAGTTATATCCTGTATACTGCATGTTGATACTCTTTTCTAATTCATTACTGCTTTCTCATGTTTAGGAAGCTGAGCAAGCAAGAACAGATTACTTCATTAGAACATTATTACTTGAATTTCAAAATGTAAGTATACGATCACTTCTGATCTGAACTTTAGTGCTTGCTCAAATGTTTCTAAAATGATACAATGGAGGAAACTCATTAAAATACCTTCATTTTTTTTAGGTATTGACTCTGTATGTAAATAATCAAGTTTAAAAGTGATGTTAGAAGCTTAGTATACAAAATGTGCTGTGAAACTCTTTACTTGTCTTTTGTTCTTGGTTAGCCAAAGGTGTGTGGTGGTCTTCAATAGCATGTGTTAATAACCAGACAGTTTCATCACCCTTGGAGAGTTTCATAGTTTACCCCAACTGAAAACATCAAACTTGTCAAAACCCCCTGTTTTCTGTAGTTGTACTTCATCCAAAAAGGAGCTGTGTACTTGTTAGTATTCACCCTATACTTTCATTTATTGTCAGAGGGTTTTACAGCGTTAAAAGATATTTCTGATGCCCATTCATATACTTTTATTGCCAAATTAAAGCAAGAATGATAAAAACTTAGTGATATTTTTCCCCCAGAGTTTCTCACTGTAGCTTGCTAAAAGTTACTCTTTTTGGAGTTGAAATAGGTATTAAAAATACGGCGTGTTCTTGGTTAAACTGAGCTGCATTGTCTTTTTGCTGGAGAGCTTTTGCATTATTGAATTGTATGGAGTATGTTGAAGGGTGAAGACAGAAATGTACTTTTAAAAGTGAGCTCAAGACTTGAGAATTCTTTAGATTTTATATCCTAGTGTTTAAAATGTAGAATTGGCTTAGTAGACAAGTATTTTGATAAACCAGTTCATTTACATTATTAAGCTATCAACTTTAAATGTTTACAATCAGTCTCTTTATGGAAGAAATTGAGTTTGTTCATCTTAGTAGTTTGTGTTGTAAGTTTTCACCGTAAAACATGAGACCTACTTCATAAACTAAGTATCTGGTATAAACGAATATCCTTTTAAGTTCGCTTTCTGATTTCCCAGTATAATGTGAAAAGCTTTGTTACTTCTGTAAAATTTTGAATGAAGTATCATACAAAATACTATGCAAAAGAACTTAAAATTCATCTAAATATACAAAGTTATTCTAGTTTCTAGGAGGAAAACCAGTTTGACTGTAACTTGAAGATTATTTTAATCTAAAACACCAGGTTCTTTCTTAAAAAGTTACAGTAAAAAAATCTATAAAGGTTCCTTATCACTTTTAATTTCCATGTAAAATTTGGGTGGTTTATTCCTGACAGTTAAGCTAATGTGAAAAATCTCTGGTTTTGTCTTTAAATGTAACTGAGTGCAAGATCTTGGTGGTTGGGCAGCTGTAACTTTTCCTCCTCCTTACTGATGACGTTGGTTTTTCATAATCAGTTGGGTTTTTACAATTAGTTTTCTTAGGCAGGATTTGCCTTGTTTGTACTAGCTACAGCACTTGCACAGGTCTGGCAAACATCAAGCGTCAAAAATAGTTGGTTCAATTGGAAGATGATACAAATTTCCATGTTCAGCAAGCCCACTGTATTGCTTACAGAAGGTAGTGTAGGTCTTGAAGCTCTTAACCTGCAACGTTGATCAAAAAATTCACATGCCCCTCTAGTACGTTACTTTGAGGGTATACTGGAATCCGGAGGTGTGACGCAGCATGGGAAGGAGCAGTAGAACTGGCCATACTGTGGGTGGTTTGGATCATGCTGAGACACTATTTATTCTTCCAGGGATTCAGGTAGCTGAGGAACTAGGCTGTCCTCAGGCTCTCTTTTTACCTTGTCTTTGGTACTATTGAAACATGAGCTAACTAGCATAAAAGCGTACCTACTGTTGTTGCAAGTGTGATCCATATTTACATATGACCTGAATTATTTCCCTCATTTTCTGAATTTCCTTTTGTGTGCATGTGCACACGCATGCACACACTTCATTTTGCAGTGTGACAGAACAACACTGTGACCACCCCCCCACCCCCGCCCCATTCCTTTCCAATGTAAGTTACTGGAGTAGGATTGGAAAAAGAACCTTTCATGGTGGTCTTTCCCTTCCTGTCTTTCAAAGTTTAAGAGTGTAAGGACAGAGAATCTTTTAACACAGCGCAATGTTTTGGGTCCTTTAACCTAGAGAGGGGTTTCTGTGAAGTGTCCCATAGTGCTTTTTCCTATGCATTAGCAGCACTCAAAATGCTACTTCACAATTTCCCTTTTGTTTTGCTAAGTGATGTAAGCTGTAGGGGTTTTTCTGTGCAGGCTTTGCTTGTCCACACTTAATCACACAAAAAGTGCACGGTTCATAGAAGTAATTATTTCATACAAGCTCCTCAGATACCTGTTATCATTAACACCTTTCTTCCTCCCTCTCCCTTAGGAGACTCGTAGTGTTTATCAATTTCATTATGTTAACTGGCCTGACCATGATGTCCCTTCATCCTTTGATTCTATTCTGGACATGATCAGCTTGATGAGAGAATATCAGGAACATGAAGATGTACCAATCTGCATACACTGCAGGTATCAAATATATTTATTTAGGTTTATATATGTTCAGTCTAGACTTCTGGTATGAGATGCATTTGTTTGATTCTAAATGGGAATTTATTTGTTTATTAATTCTAGTTTTCTAAAAAGGAATCGAGCTTAAAATGAAAGATGTTGATTCTTCATGTAGACACTGGAAATATAAAGCTTATAGTGTGTTTTTAATAAATTAAAATAACTTCTAACACACCTAACTGTTTATGTTCATAGTGCAGGATGTGGAAGAACAGGTGCCATCTGTGCCATAGATTATACATGGAATTTGCTTAAAGCTGGGGTAAGGAATCTTAAACGAAAAAATTTTGTGGCATTCCATCATTTCATAATAGTGATTGAGTCCCCAAATGTTCTAAAATAGTGAAATGTGTAAGATGTTCTGAAACACTTTTGATAGGTTGTATGTTTAGCTTCATTGCATTCATGCCCTGTGAATGCAGAGTATGAACTTACTTTCCTTTGACTAAGTTTTTATCTTAAGAAGTCACTGAAAAATTCTAAATTTTTAAAATATATTTCGGTATGATGTGATTTTGACTTCAACTTTTTCAGTGTGTCTGCTTAACCTTGCAGCTCCTAAAGCCTAGTATTTCAAACATACAGGGATAATTTCATTCTGGGATTTTTAGGTTATGAAGCACCATTAATGTTGCAATGTCATATTAAAGCTTCTATTGGATGTCTCATTTTCAAAATACTCTAAATGCTCTCATCTGTCTGAAATCAAATGTTTAAAACCAGCTCTGAAGAGGAAATGCTTTTTTAAAAATGAATAAATGCAATGTAGAGAGAACAGATTGGCTTTACCTACAAAAGTTAAACATACTTTTGGATGTCTAACAGCTTTTGCATTGCTGTTCTGACAAACAATTATGTCAATGTAATTGATTTCCTTCTGTATTTCAGAAAATACCTGAAGAATTCAATGTATTTAATTTAATACAGGAAATGAGGACACAAAGGCATTCTGCAGTGCAAACAAAGGTATAGTTTGTTTTAAAAAGAGTCTTTTATCATATGATAATATACTTGTTCTCATGCACTGATTTTTTTTATCTGGTAACCTGCTATAGGAGCAGTATGAACTTGTGCATCGAGCCATAGCACAGCTGTTTGAAAAGCAACTGCAAAAATACGAAAGTTGTGCAGACTGGAAGATTGCAGATGGAGTGGTATGTGTCTTTCCCATATGAGTTTGTCATTTGTAGCTGCTGGCATCTAATCAAGGTTTTCCTGTAAAGTCTAGTTTTTAAAACTGTGTTCAGTGGTGTTAAGGCACAAACAGAGCCTGTTTGGAGTACAAGTGTGTTCTGCTCAGTAGGGACAGGTAGTCTGTACCCAACTGACACTGAAGACCTGGTTGTAAAGGTTGAGTCAGATAATTAAAGCAGTATTTACCATGTATACCAAATACATGCGCAATGGGGAAGCAATAAAAGAATTCAAGTACAGATGAAATGCAGGACTGTAACTAAATATTTAAATTGTGAAATGTACTTACCCCAATGCTGATATATTGGCAGCAAACGAAATTTTGTCTAAGCCTGACCACCTGCAAATTACTTGTTAAACAGTATGATAAAGAGCAAGTTAAAAATAAAACTCCAGCCTACATATGCATATATTTATATATAAATAAATAATAATAAATACATGTCTGTGTCTATAGATGCTATCTATCTGATCTATGTTGAGGTTAGACTCTTGAAAGAGGAACTTCATTGAAGTTTATTTTCTCCTTCCCCAGAATGTGGTCTTGCGCACAACTTTAAACCAGTAGATAAGCATTGTTTTGACTCACACTTGGATATTACATGCTGTTGCTTACTGCCTTGGTCTTGGCCCAACACAGCATTGATGTAGTTGAGCAGGACTGGCAATGAATGATCCTCCCAAGTTCTCATACTGTGTTGTACTGTTTGCTCTGGAACAGATTGGGAGAAAGAAAAATAACTTAAAAATGCCTTTGTCTGGAAGCTTCGTACTCTGCCCTTATAACAAAGTGGGGGCGGGGGGCCGGAGTTGGAAAAATTCTGTTCTTCATTGGTAATCATTGTATTTGAGGATTTTTGTCTTTGTCCTTGCACTTCAGATTTCACGTCCCCTTGGTTTTTCCCCATTTTTTATGTTCAGATATGTTTTCTTGGCTACTACTGGGCATGTGAAAAATAGCTTTTTGGTTCAATGTATTCTTTCTCTCTCTGCAGTCCAAAACTTTATCCTTGGACTGCCTTTAGTTTATTCAGTAATTTTATCTGTCCCTTCAGTACCTAACTGGTGTAGACTCTAGCTCTCTAGAAGGATGTGTGAGCAGTATCTTCAGGACCCTTTGAAATATCTGGAAACAATTTAAAATCTGCCTTTATTAATAAGCATCCCTTCAGTTTTAAGGGTTTAACTGTTCTAAACTGTTTTTCATTCTTGGCAAAAAGGTGCATACCCTTCTGTTAATTCCTAAGAATTTATATCAGCTCATGCACTAGTTCTGAGATCTTTAGTCATGACAAGAAACGTGATGGAATAAATGCAATATGGATAGGGCAGGCTGTTTTAATTTGTTGCAGGTTTGATATTCAGCCTAGCTGTTCTGTGAATTTTCATGTTACTTCTGAGGGATGAGCATGATGGAGTTTGGAATGTGCAGGTTTATTAGCTTTGTATGGAAGTGATTAGTAATTACTTGAGTTTTGGTCATAAAATAATAGGCAGATCAGTCTACTGTATCTTCTGGTTATTTGACTTTGAGCTGACCTGTGTCTGCACTCTTACACAGAGTCAAAAATGCCTCTTATTATTTACATATATTACTATTATTATTGTATATACTATTATCATTATATATATCATATGATATATTATTATATATATTAAATTATTATTT
>NW_010165339.1:0-10544 GCF_000695765.1 Mesitornis unicolor | reverse complement strand
GCCCCGACGGGGTGGGAAGGGGGTCCCGCCACCTTCCCTTCATTCTCCTTACCCCACCCAGGAGGAGAGCACCAGGGGCCCTGGGAGGAGGAAGAGGAAAGTGAAGATGAGGAAGAAGGGCTCCAGACAGCCAAGCCCAGCTGAGGAGCCAAATGGACCAGGAGGAGTGGGTGACAGCCGAGTCAGGGCTGCCGGGGGGCTACTGCCCCCCAACAGGGTGGGACAGGAGGAGCCTGTGCCCACCGGGACAGCCACCCCTAATCCAGGTGAGAGGAGGCTGCTGGCACCACTGGCATCAGGACGCCCAAAGACACCCTGTAGGGGAGTTTTGGGACCTGGTGACATGGCGCTATGCCGGACACTGGTCCCCAGTGCCTCTGTTAGTTTTGCTTGCATATCAGCTGAGCGGGGTTGGCGTTGTCTGATCAGGGGAGAGACATTTCTGTGCATCTCAGCAAGGGCTGATGTACAGAAGTGATGGAGGACTGTGGCTCCACCAGCAGCAGGCCTCTCAGCTGGTTTGGTGACAGATACATCCTTGCTCAGATGTGGTGCCTGAAATTTTTATTTCTCCATCCAGCACAGGGCATGAAAAAGAAAAAGAAGAAGAAAATCAAGAATAAAATAAAGTCTCGGGAACCTGACGTGGAGCAGCAGCATGAGGAAATCTCGAGCACCTTTGGTTGGTATTTCTCAGAACAGATTTTGCTGAAGAGCATCTAGGGATCTGGCCTGCTGACCACAGGGTGGGAGCTGTGCAGGAGCCTTTGGCAATGGGATGCCTGGTGCAGGGACGTGGGCACAAGCAAGTGCTGGTGCAGGGCAAGATGGAGCCTGCTGGGGAGGCAGATGCTGCAGGCTCTACCTGCATGTGGGATGCGGTGAGGCCATGCCAAGTGCACTGTGCTGGGGCCTGGGGTGTCCTCGCAGCCCGTGCTTAGCACAGGCTGCCAGGCTGGGCTCCAGAGCTCAGCGCCTGATTGCTTTCCTTCCTCCCCAGACTTGTACCGCCGGGCGATGCTGGCTCTGAAGATGAGGCAGGAGCAGAGGAAGCAGCAGTCTGCCATTGTCCTGTGAGCAGGAAGGCACCTCCCAGGGGATGTGTGGTCCTAGGGGTCTCCAGACTACAGTGGCAGTCGGACCCACACTCATGCTTGGCCAGGGCTGGTGATCCTGAGCAATGGATCCTGGGATGTGAACAAACGTTGTCCTCTGCATGGCTTGAAAACCAGGGATCTGCAAGACCGAGCCAAAAGTTCCTTTGTGAGATTCCTCTCTGGCAAATGGGCTGCAAACCCATCTGAAAAGCAAACAGCAGCCACTTGCTGAACCTGTGTTAGTATTCTGTGAAAGACACTGCCTGAACCTGATCGAGTGTGTGGAAGAGAGGAAGGTTGGAGCAAATATCCCAGGGGAAAAGCGTCACTTTAATTGACCTGTGCCCAGGCAAAGCTGTCTTTACAGTTCAGGGACTGACTCCTGACTCAGCCCCTCAGTCAGTCCCTGGCTGCTGCCTGGACAAGTCTAATTTTCTGCTGGTGAAGGTGGGAGGGCAGTCATGGATGGTTTGCAGATGAGCTTCACCTACCCCCCAGCCACATCTGTCAGGGCTGTCAGGAGCCCCCTCACCCAGTGGAGGGAGGCAATACCCATGTCGACTGTGCATCTTTGCAGCCCATCAGTGAAGGCTTGCTTAGTTCAACGGCAGCTGGTGGTGGAGGATGATGGAAATTCCTTCCCCAGGATCGTTCCTCCTGATCCTGCCATCGTCCCAGGAGGGACAGTGGTGACCTGTAGGTGATGCAAAATCCACCCATGCCACTGATAGCCTGGCACCTGTGAAGTGAGGAGTGCAGTAGCTTTCCCTCCAACAGCGTTAGAACTTGAACTGTGCTCAATAGCAGACCTTGAGTCACCTCTGTTCCCCTGGTTTCTGAATAACAGGCAAGGCTTTCCCACCCCGGGGGCGGGGGGGGAAATCACTAAAGCCCTTCCCTCAGTGGGGCTAAAAAGGGGAAAAAAAAGCAGCTCTGACTATTCTGCCTTGCAGGTCCACCGTAAAGTTCTGTCTGACTCTGCCAGATTCAACTGTCAGTGGCTATACTGATTAATTGTAAATAAATTGTAAATAACAAAAACACAATTTAATGCTGACCTGTAAATACAGCTCTTTTGGTAAACTCTTGCCTTTATTAGAGATCCCTCTGATGCTGGGACTGTGGGTGATGTGGAGGGACAAAGAGAGGGGTTCCATGGCTGTAGAGTAGCTAATGGCTCCTAAAGCCAGGAGATAACCCTGGTGACTGCAGAAATTACATCTTGAAATGTGTGTGATCAAAGATAAACAGAAACATATTAACTAATGGCTGTTCTGTGACATTGGCTAATGGTCTTGGCTGCTCCTGACACACATGAAAAGCAATGACTGTAAAAGGGAGCACGCCTGGGGCAGACAGGGCTGCTTTTTCCATCGTTCTCCTGCTATTCATCTTATGGTTTGATAGCTGAATAACCAGCAGGGGGAGGAGGTCTCTAGGAGGTACTGTCCTCGGCGGGGCAACAGGCGAAGTGCTGTGCTGTCCAGGCTGGTCCTGGCATGCCCGATTTGCTGGCAGGTGTGCTGAGGCCAGGCGTGGTGCCCAGCAGTGGTGCTTGCCTCTGGGAGAAGTCCCCAAAAATGAGGTAGTGGTGAGTGACACCTTCCCACAAATCTCTGGTTTGTTGGAAAGCACTGGAGCCCCATATGCACTGAGAAGCACAAAGCAGTACAAGAGCAACAGCCCTGGGGAGACCCATCATCTGTCTGCTGATGTATCAACATTTTCTGCAGAAAGACTAGAGCCAGCTAGGTGTTATAACGACACTTAAGTATTAAGCATTTTTTATTTATTATAAGTTTTAAGTATTTTAAGTACTTAAGTATTTTTTAATACTCTTTTTTCAGGCTTTCAGGAGAACTGTCTCGGGAGGGCTGGGTTAGGCAAAACCTGGTTCCTGCTTCCACAGGCATTTTCGTGGTGCCTCAGCCTGGGCTACAGCTGCACTTGTTTCAAAGTGGTGATGTAGAAGTATGAGTGAGTTTTGGATGTTTGCAGCCTACTTTCCCTCGATGGTGCTTCTCCAGGGAACCTGCAGCCGCTGGCACGGCCACCAGCAGTTCTCTTCATGGCACATGTCCTTCTAAGCCTGAAGGATGCAAGGAGGGAGGCTGCGCTTGTCTGAGCTTAGCAAAAGTTGGCAATGGTTTGTATGGTGCTGGGAAGAGATGAAGATATGTTTCAGTGAGTGCCTGGGGACATACACCTACACTGAGGCACGGCTGGTCCCATCTTCTCATGCTGACATTGCTTTGCAAAATTGGAATTTTTCCTGATGCCTGCTATCAATACCAAAATTTAACTGTGTGGGCTGAAATTTGGAGAGTTGGAGAGAGACTACTCCTCTTTTGAGAAGAAGATGGGAAGGGGATCGCTTGGTCAGTACTAAAGATGCTGCTGAGCCCTCCTGTGTACAGCACATCAGCAAGCTTCCCAGGCAGTGGGCAGATCTGGAGAAGAGCCTGGCAGACGGGACCATGGGGCAAGGCTGCCGGCCCCTCTAGCTGCACCCATGGCCCTGCTGTGCTTTCTCCCACTTCTTCACACTTTGCTCTCTGCCTACCGGCTGGGCTTAGCCAGCAGTGACATTTTATTTTTTAACTCCTCCTTGCTTCTCTCTACCCCCAAGGAGAGGATGGAGAAGGCAACGTTAACTTTGAGAGCTCCCCTGAGACCCCTTGACTTGTCCCACAGATGTGGGCAGGGCAGGAGGTCCCCCCATGGCAACCTGGTGTTAATATGCACAGGTATCTCTCCTGCTATAGATCCACTGTTGTATTTTATTAATGAAAACTCAATTGTGTATTTTTTTCCCCTATATGAGCCTTTCCAGGGGAGTGTGACCCACTGTGGGTCTCATTGTTGTTTCCAGCTTTTGGCTGCAGAGATCCTTTGGGAGTCAGCCTTCCCTGCACCTGCAGTGAGGATGCCCCATGCTCCCAGAGGCAGGATGGGGCAGATGAGCCTGGTCCCGGGTTGCTCCACATATCATGGAGCCATGGGGTGGCAAAAACCAGCAGCAGCCAGGCCTGACGAGGGAAAACGACAAAGTTACAGAGATTTGTGATTGTGTGAATAACGTGATGGTTCTTTGTCTTCTTCTCCACTAAATCCAAATTACAGAAGAAGGAGCCAGGAATTGTTTTTTTGAGGGAGCATCCCAGATACTGGAGTTTGGACATTTGTTTAGGGTTGTAAAAGCAATTAAGTGCAAGTCTGTGTGATGGTAGCTAACAGATGTTTTGCAAGGCAAATGCAAGGGGTGGCACCCTGTGGGGTGCCTGCAGGTGCTCCTTATTCCCCACCAGTCTCCCTGTAATGCTCATCAGATGTTGTTGGGCATATATACAGCTGGGACAAGCCTAGGGCTCTCCTGGGGACAGTGCCTGGATTTTGGGGTGGTCAAGGTCTTTCACATGCAGGTCTTCCCTCTTTGTTCTGGACCAAAGGTTAAGAAAAACAACAACAACAAAAAAAACCAACCAATCAAACAAAAAACAACATAAAAAATTGTGACTGGAGGTGAGCAGCTCCCTGACTTTGCCAGCCCTTGGGCTTAGGCTGGCAGTACCAAGCACGTGCTTAAGTGCGAGGCTCTTTCTCAGGTTGTACTGTTGCTGCAAGCTGCTTACAGTATGTATATATTTAAATAAATAGATATGAGCAAGGTTAGTGCATTTAAAACCTTAGAATGGGTATTTGGGTTGATAAAAGCCTGGAGCTCAAGAAGTTGATAATTATGTACATTTTCTCACACTTGCAGCTCCTACCCTCTGACTTAGGGGGCCAGCATGCTCTTGTAGCAGTTTCCTAGCTCAGTCAGAAGAAGGAAGTGTTGGGAAATATTTTTATTTTCTCTGGGTAAGCACACTAGAGCATAGCTGATTTCCATGAGATCATTCAAAATATTGAGCTGAAAGATTCTGGCGTGTGATATTGGGCAGCATTTACTCCCCTACAGCTCTTAAAGACTGCATATATTGAATAATAAATAACCATGCACAGAGTTTCTTTTGGGGTTTTTTTTATCAGTTGTAGATCATCTGTTGTATTACATTGAAAATGAGAGCTGGAATGTTTGCTGTCCTATATTCTGTGGAGTTGTTAGAAAAAAACAAGGTTTAATTACGTGAGGGTAACTCCCCAAGCTTCTCTTGATTGTTATGGAAGAGGCTATTAAGACTTTGCAGGGAAAGAGAAGATAACAAGGACTGGAAATTAAGAAAATATGAAAACTTTCCCTTTCTATGTTAAATGAGCCTTGTTGGAGACATTATTGCTGGTAGGAGGAGGAAGGATATAATCAAATTTATTTAATGAATGTATTTGTCTCAGGGCACAAGAGGATGTGCTAGAGCCTGAGGTATATAAATTTGTCACATCCATACCAAATATACTCACTGTTTTTTGCCCTTTTAGAAAAAGCTTGTTTTTAAAAGAAATTCTGTTAACTAGATTTGGTATCTCTCTTTCATAAATTGTAAGTTGCTGACTGTTTGAATAGATCATTTCAGACTGTAAAGGGAAAGTGCCTCTTGAGAAAGATGATCAGTGTATCAATTAGAAGAGCTTTTGCTTCAGAATATAACTGGATCAAGAGCTAATTCATTAACCAAGAATTTTAATTTTAAGGTCTTCTGCTGCAATCAGAACTCTGGCCTTGTCTGTGAGTGAACTTTCACCTTATTAAACTGCATTGCTGAGTTTAGCAAGACTCTAACCCAAATCTGTAGTCTGTGCTGTAAATCTTTTTCTTGCTACCCAAGCTTTGCTCTGCATTAGACTTTATAGCCTACCTTCCATGCACAGTGCAGCTGTAGGAAGGGGGGTGTGGGGGTGATTTTTATAGGTGCATTGGGTTTTTTCTAGGCTGGTGCTCATTAGGCTGTGTAGATCTGGGGGAACATAGGATTCACAGTCTGAGGGAAGCAGTTAGGCATGGCTCCATGCAAACCCATCTGCAGACACAATTATTGGCTCCCTTCCTTCCTGGGTGTTTTGCAGGTCTGATGCAATCCCGCTTTGTAACACCCTCAACGGTGCACTAGGTGCTGGCTGGCCCAACCCAGCCAAGACCTGCTTTCTTCAGGCAGACAGGCACGCAAGGAGGATGAAGCCTACACCCCACCCTGGGGAGTGGCAATGAGAAATACCTAGCGATGTCAGCAGTTGAAGGCCATGTGTAGGGCTCCCATAGATGCAGTGTTTGTGTGGGTTTGGCAACTTTCAGAAAGCGAGTTCCTGGTCCTGTAAGGGTAGGTTAAGCAAGGACTACTGGAGGTGGATTTGAAAGTCTCAGGTGTGAACAGGCAGGGGTTCTGCCTTGGGGTTTGCTGGCAAACATGCTCTCATTTCTCATGAAACAACAACATTTGTCACCAAATCAGTGAAGGATCTGCCCCATTCAGGAAAAGGAGAGGAAAAAATATGGTGGTGTCCTTGGCTTCCCTGCGAGGAAGGCAGAGAGGGCTCCTGGCATGTAGTGATGTACCTGTGGGCAAGGATGGAGCCTTGCTAGTCTCTGCAGAGCTGTGGCCACAGTAGCCTTGAGCATTAACTCAGATTTTCCCAGACAGAGATGGCCCTGGGATATTTCTCAGCAAAGGAAAAACAAAAATGCTTCGAGAGCTGGTAGCTGGTTGGAGGTTGGCAGCAAGTGCCCTTTCCTCAATCCTCTTGCCCATGTGAGAAGGAGCTCCACAAGCATCAAGTCAACAGGGAGGTCATGCCCTTAACAAAATTCAGCTGTCAATCAGTTGGACTAACAAAATTTACTTCAAGCCATCACAACATCAATCTGTAGTATGTGGGATGGACCTCGAAGGGAAGCAGTGCATATCCATTGACTTCATATTCCACCTGATATTATGAAAATCCATAAAACTGTTTTAAGACATGGCAAACCAATTGCAAGTTCTTCTGACGACTGCTCTAATTCTCTGGCTGCCCACACGATGGCAGAAGAAGCAAAGAACACTACGAAAATAAGGTTTTGGGTTTTTTTGTTGTTTGGTGGTTTTGTTTGGTTTTTTGTTTGTGTTTTTTGGGGTTTTTTTGTGGTTTTTTTTTTGTTTGGTTGGTTTTTGTTTAGTTGGTTTGTTGTTGGTTTTGGTTTTTTTTAAAAAAAGACAGTGAGAGTTAATGTGTCCCCAGGTTAGTGGGGAGACTGGCTCCCATCCCTTGCAAAAATACCTGCTAGGAACTGAGGTTCAAAAGTCTCTATTGCTGGGAACATTAGAAATGAAGGTTTACAGGACTTGAAAACCATTTTGTGAAAGGGGCTTGATGGACTCTCCCAAGTTGCTAGTGAACAGAGTTACTGTGAACTCACAGTAATCCCATGGGTCACTCTGTTCACACCTCGGTTGGCAGCCTGCTGCAAGCTTGGCTGATGTACTGGATAACTAGTTTTTGATGGCAGTTGAAGTGGTGACGAGTCCCAGCTGAGCTGTATTGCGCTAAGTTTTCCCTGGGACCTGCCCCTCATGGTCCCTGTGCTGTAAGGAGTTCCTGCCATCTCCATATGGGAGGCCTCTTTGGTACTGCCTGCTCGTTATCTGCACAGGGACTGTGTGTTTGAGCCATTAAAAGGTGCATTAAAAGCAGATTCTCTTATAAGAGACCTGTGAGCTGATGCCATTGCTATCAAATCAGCAGCTGAATCATGCAGGGCATGAAAAAGCCCAGTCAGGTTTTTCTTCCTCTCAGTGGGGATAGTTTCTGCTGAGATAAGGGTTTTGCTGCCCCGAGGCCACTGTGTCAGCAGCATAAAGGGGGTTGACAGTTTCCTTGCTTTCTCCAGTGAAATCATGCCTTTGGCTGTGCAGGGTGAGTAGGAAGACAGATGGATTTAAGCAGTCTGGTCCATGGCAGAAGGTTATGGTTCTGTTCTGGCTGAGTATGGGGGGACCAGGCATTTGTGTGTGCCTGCCTTCCAACAGTGCTGACTTGCTTGGACTTGCTTCATCTGGGAGCTCCCTGGAGGAGAGTTGGTCTCTGACACCTTAGGTATGGCCACTGTTGGCAATAGATTAAATTACCCATTTAATGTCTAATTCCATACCGCAGTAACTCTTGCATTTCAGTTCTAACTCCAGCAGACTTAAAAAATAAAGACAGCAGTATTTCAAACTAAACTGGGTAGTGGCTGCAATTTGTACAGCATGGGAATCGTAAAGGCAAGTGTAGCTGCATGGATCCTCTCCTCTGCTGGTGAGACCAAGTTACCTTCTTCCCAGTTAATGAAGGTGAAACATGAGGAGTAACTGTACCTGTAGGGATATATATTGCAGAAGAGAAGAATGTAGTTTTTTTTTTTCTACTGAGCCAGGTCAGCCAGGCTGCCTTGGTCTTTGGAAACAGGTACCTGGTCCCAAAGGTTGGTGTCTGATTGGGCATCTCTGATCTGTTCAACACTCACCACAGAGCACTGCAGTAGAAAAAATGTCTGAGAACAGCAGCTCCCTCTCTTACTGAGCACAGACAGGCTAGAAAAACATCAGAAAAATATCAAAAAAGTAGTGCAAAACCTGCAGTATAGTGTTGATCTAAGTTTAGTTCTCTGTTGTTTTGTGGGGGAGGGAAGTCTAGAGCTAAACTGATTAGGCATTCTATTAAGATGTTTAAAAATTTCCATTCATTATTCTAAAATGTGTTTAAAACTGCCTAGCATTGTTTTCTCATTTCCTCTGTTGTGATTAGGCTTTTGTGCAGAAAGGTAAGGACCAGCACAGCTGCATGGAGAATAGTGGAAAGGTTGCACATGAGATTCGGATGAGTACTGGCTGTTCCCTTGGGGCCACCTGCCCAGTCGCACTGCACTGCCTCACTCAGCGTGGACGTGGGAGCCTTCACTGACTCACAGACTGCTGCCCTGGGATAAAAGGGGTTAAAAAAAGACCCCAGGAGGCTCCTGCCTGTCTGACACCTGACTGCTATTTTGGTGCTGCCCAGGGCAGGCTTTTTGTGTGAACTTAGGTATATCATACTGTGTAAAACTGCCAGGTGCTTAAGTAGAGCAAATGTGACTGGTTTTAGCCTTAGTAAAATCAATACAGTGCTATTTCTTTTTTCTTTGAAAATGCCAAGTGAAAAATCTATGTGATTTCCAGGTCTCTGGAAGCCCAGTGCTGCTCTCAGGGCCCAGTCGTGGTGCATCAAGGTGAGTTTTGCTCAGTTTCCAGGGAGAAACCTGCTTTAAAATAGGAGCAACATGGGCTGCTGAAATGACTGGGGCTCCTGGCTGGTGGAGCCGAGCAGCCTGCCTGTGCCCGGAGGTCCTTGGGGTTGCAGGCAAGGGACAGCAACAGGACAAATCCCAGTCCTGTGCTTTTACACAGGATATTGCTCCAGAAAAGGCTAGTATATTACTAGGCAATAACAATGACAAACATGTAATAGAAAATGCAAGGGTTTTTTAGGTTACATTTAACCTCTCTCAATTTTGGTGATTTATGTGGAAACAAATATTCTTGTGCTCTGTGCCCTCTGGAGCAGGGAGATGCTCCCTCGAGGAAGCTATTTCAGATGAGTGGCATTTCCACTCATGTGTTACCCAGCCCAGAGGGAAGAGGATAGGGGTTGGCTGTGTGCTGCTGGCGGGCTGGAGGCACCTAGGAAAGCTGGGCTCAGGGGCTGCAAAACTGCTCTGTGGGTTAGGCTGGGCTTGCTGACTCTCAGACTTAGCCACCCAAGGCAGTGCCCAAGGGGTGTGCTTGGAGCCTCCTGGGGTAGAGTTTGCAGTGGGAAAAATGCCAAGGGACCATAAACACCTTCTGTGCTCCGTCATGGCTGAGGGAAAGTGCTCCAAGGTGTGTTTATGATGTTTGCTTGAGCATCAGGGTGTTGGCTGGACTTTTGTTCTAGAGGGTTAATGAAAGGGACATGGAAGGGAGGGGTCCTGCATCAGATATAAAATGATATCCAGTGTCTAACCATGACCACGGCTGTAGTGAGGGGTGGGGAAGGTAGACAGAAGGGCTCAAACCCAAGGGCTCTGGGGGGATAGGATAAGAGGAAATGGCCTTAAGTTGTGTCAGGGTATTGGGTATTAGGAAAAATTTCTTTACTGATAAAGAGTGGTCAAGCATTGGAACAGGCTGCCCAGGGAGGAGGTGGAGTAACCATCCCTGCAGGTGTTAAAAAAAAGTGTAGATGTGGCACTTGGTGACATGGTTTAGTGGGCATGGTGGTGTTGGGCTGTCGGTTGGACTAGATCTTAGGGGTCTTTTCCAACCTCAGTGATCCTGTAATGGTTATCTCCAGCCCCTGCTATGGCCGTTCCCCCTATCGGCTCCTTCACTTTCGGACCCAGCCCCGGGAGTGCCCGCAGCGCCCCGAGCGCTCCCGGCCCCGCAGGGTTTCTCCCCGCTGCTGCCTCTCCTCCGCTCGGAGCCGCCAGGGCCCGCTGCACGTGGATCCCTGAGGCCCCGAGGGCGCGGTAGGCTC
>NW_010165338.1:326-45265 GCF_000695765.1 Mesitornis unicolor | reverse complement strand
TATCTATATCTCCTTATATTTATATATATACATATATATATAGTCCTTTGGGTTTCTGTTTTGTTTTCTTAGCACAAAGCTAGCTGCGAACATCCTGTGAAACAAATGGGGTTTTTTTTGTGACTTTGGGGAATATTTATCTATACTTAACTTAAAAAATGGGCTGTTATAGAAGTTGTCTGTATAGTGCAGGGTCCAGGTTTCCCTGAGCAGAACCACCGCACTCCTTCATTGACGTTTTTATTACGCAAGGTGAACAGAAGTACTTTCTCATACCAGATTTGATTTAGCCAAGTGGACCCTGCGCTGCTTTCGCAGCCGCTGTGCTCAGGCTGTGGGTCTGGATGCGGTTCCCCAGCCCTGCGGTGTTTTGGGCTGATTCACGCAGACGAAAACCGGAGCGCGTCCTGCTGAGGCCTGACCTGCTGAAACGCTGTCATTTCCCAGCGCTCGCGCTCAGCTCCCTTGGAATAGCGAGGAGCTGGATTTAGGCTGCATCTTTTTTGGGTGCTATGACTCCTTTATTGGATTTCATGAGAAGGCACATGCCAAAGTTAAACAAAGAAGCAGCTGCAGAATAATCCACTTTGATTTCAGATTCATTTGGAGAGCTGTGCTTTCATTCGTCCGTCTTCTGTTAATCTTTTCTGAGATGAGACATTTCCCTGAGTATTTTTCCAGTATAGATATTTCGAACTCACGACACACAACCAGACCCGACTTGCCAGTCACTGTCCAAATGTCCTTGCTTAGTTAGTAGAACACCTTGCATTTAACATAAACATGATGGGCAGCTATTATGGAATAGTTATGTTAAAGAAACTTGCAGTTTTGGGGAGTGCATTGGCATAATAATAATAATAATAATAATAATAATGTGTTGCAGCTTTTGACTTCTTCCTTAGGATTTTTCCTCCCTCCCAGCCTATGAGTTTTCTGGGTGTATGTGTAACTATTTCCCTGAGAGGTGGCCATGCAGATAAAGTGAGGCAAAGCACCCATGTGCTAAAGCCGTCTCTTCCTGAGCAAATCAAACCGTGCTGCTCTGATTCTCCTGTGTCGTTTTCCGCAGGTGATGAAAACCTACCACATGTACAACGCCGACAGCATCAGCGCTCAGAGCAAGCTGAAGGAGGCAGAGAAGCAGGAGGAAAAGCAGATTGGGAAGTCGGTGAAGCAAGAGGACAAGCAGACGCCGCGCTCCCCTGACTCAACTTCCAACGTCAAGTTTGAGGAGAAGCACGTTCGACGGAGCTCTGTCAAGAAAATAGAGAAAATGAAGGAGAAGGTACCTGCCCCATTGCTGCTGCTTGTGTGGAGTGCTTGAGGAGGGGACCTTTGCAGTATTTCAGTATGGGAGCTCCTGAGTTCCCTCCTTTGGGACATTCAACTGCAGGTCTTGGTTTTTCTACATTTCAGATTTAGGAAAGGCAAAAACCAGCACCATGTTTCTTTTAGGCCAATCAGATAAGCATTTTTTATTATCCCAGGTTAGACAGCATGGCACAAAATCTAAAACAAGGCTAGAATATGAAAGTAACAACTTTTTGGATTGATTCAAGCCCTGAAAGGACCAAGTCCAGGCCCAGATTCTGTTGGAAGAGGTTGGGTGCCTGCAGCAGCCCTTGGACTGCCATGGGCTTCCTGCAGCCGCTCTGTAGTGCTGGAGCTGGGCTGTAGCCTCAGAAACCCACCTTGCTCCTTCATTCTCCCCTTAATCTTCACCAAAACAAAGTCTGTTTTAAGAGAAGACTTCAAATGCAAAGCTGTCTAGTATAGTAATGCTTAAAATCTAAATAATTAATCTAAATTCTGAGTCTCTTGATAAAATTGGAATCCAAATGAACAAAACTTGTGTGAGCAGGGTAAGATTTGTTCAGTGTTTTCTGGCGTTACTGAGAATGCTACTGCTCCCATGTCTCGTATAAAAATACATTCTGGTTTTGGTTCTCTTTTAGCGCCAAGCAAAGTACACAGAAAACAGACTGAAGGCTATTAAGGCAAGAAACGAGTATCTGCTCGCCCTGGAAGCCACCAACGCGTCTGTGTTCAAGTATTACATTCACGACCTGTCTGATCTCATTGATGTAAGTGCTGCTGCTTGGGTGCCTGCGATGAGGATCGTTGCCATTAACCCTCACGTGCCTCTGCTTCTCCAGCATCCTGTATCCCTCTGTACAGCTGTGGGATGATGGACGTGGAGGGTACCACAGGCGTGGTGATGGCTCATTGAGCTCTGGGGTGAGCTCCTCTTGGGTGGCCCACTCGGAGCGTGCTGCCAAGAAACCTGGCAGTGAAACGTGTTGAAGGAGGAGTTGCTCAGTTAAAATGAAACTCGGTTTCGGTATCACACTGCTGCTTGACATTTTCTGTTTACTATTTTAAGCAAATCTGCAAGATTATCACTCAGAAGCACATTTAAAAAAAGAGGAATGTTCACTGTAGAAACAGTGTACCAATTGGTAAAGGAAATCGAGGAAAGGAGCATTTTGTGAAGCTGCTTTTAACTTGTTTTGAAAAGCTCTGTGTATTTCAAGGTTATTGCTTTCTCTAGCAGATTTCACAAGGGGATGAACTTCCCTGCTTTTTAGACCTTCCATTCTGTAATACCCAACCCAGCAACTCTACAGCAACCGGTGCATTTCTGCTGTCATGGGACTGCAGAGCACGGCGGTGCCACTGCTTGACGCTCCATGCTCTGTCTACATGAGGAAATGAAATAAACTGGCTGTGGAGACCAGTCCCTGCTTTCCTTGATGCTCTGCAGAAACTGGGTGATGGAGCAAAGTGGAAGGACCTTGTTCCCCCGCTGTGCTGCAGCCGAACGATGCCCCCATCAATTCTGCTTTTAGTAAAACGCAAGCCGAAAAAACCCAAATCTCTCCTCTTTGAGAACTCGGAGCAGCCAGTTGGGAATCCCGAGGTTCTCCACAGATCTGTAACTGCCCGCCGCAGCGTGCAGGACCCGAGCACCAGGCTCCCTGAGCGCTGTGTGCACTGAGGGTCCCTTGCTCTTCCTCTGCTCTCCAGGGACAGTGGCTGCTCTGGCTTCAAACACAGCAGCAGAGCCCGAGGGGAGCGGGCGCTGTGGGAGCGGGGAGTGATGGACACAAGTGTCCTAGACACAGGCAGTAAGGAGCACTCAGATCACTGGTAATTAGTCAGCTATTACCATAGCTAACAGTGTACATCATGCATTTATTCAGCAGATCGTGAAATCACGTGAAGTGCACTTCTGGTAGGTGTTTATTTAAACCTGTCCTTTGAGGTCAGGATTGTCAGTGCTGGATGGTTTTGAAAAGTATTGTTATTTCGAAATGTCACGTTTTGCAGAACTGCGGTACTGAAGAGACGTGTTTGGTTTGCACCTGCCTGTGTAGGAGAACTTGTCTGGTTAACGATTGCTCAGCTTGAGTTGTGCCCTCTTGTTTCATTAACGAATTACAACTTTCTGTATATTTGTGTGTCGAATCGCACAAGGTAGGGATTGATTTCACTGACCCCAGTGTAATTCGATTTTCTTAGGTTTTTCTTTTAAAATCCAACCTGTGAGTCCGCCCCCAAATACTGCGAATGTGCTTGGCTGAGCTGTCTCCTAAGAGACCGTTCTCTGTACGTTTTCATGAGTCAAATGTAGTAAAGACTCAATGTCATAAATGCATAACAACTTTATAAAATGTTCTAAGTGGCGCGTTGGTGGTGCAGGTTACCCTGCGCTGTTCGGTCTCAGCGACTGGGGTGTGGTGGGCAGTGGTGCAGGAGGAGGCCATGGCTCTGTCCCTGTTCCTGCAGAGGAGCCACCGGGATTTGGGGTGAGGCCGTGCCCGCGTTAACCCCTCGTGTTCCTCAGAGCTTCCAGTTTAACACGACATTGCACGTTCTCATCATCTTTTCTTTTAAAGTATTATCTGCTCTGTTCTCAGAAGGCTTGGAAAGATGCAGCACTTGCCTGGGAGTGCAGGCGGTGGAATTGGGTTATCTCATTGCTATGACACATAGAATATAGATCCACTAAAGCCTTTGATCTGAAGGATTGAAGATCGACAGTTTAACCGGTGATGGCTATCAGAAACATCTGGCTTAAATAAAAATGTGATTTTATTTTTTTAAGCTAGGTCTTAATTCTTTTCCTTGATCTGATCATTTGATGATATTGAATTTTGAAATACATTATAAAAGCAATCTTCAAAGTTACTAGTAGATTGTGTTAGGCCAAATGGCATTAAGCTTGTCATATTTATATAGCGCACTGCGTTTCCCCTCCAGTGGACATGGGAGGATAACAGTGAGTTAATTCTTCGTGGTGAGTTTAGAGCCATAAATTGCTCCTGACATAGCCCAGTAGTTTTGAATTTCCTGACTTTGGGGACTGAGGCAGCTCTTTGATGCTAATGAAATATTACAGTAATGGGGAAGTTTGCATTAACTCATATTTACGAGAGGGTCACTAGGACAGAATTTTAAAACAGATAAAAGGTGTGTGTATTTGCGAGTCCTAAAGCTGACTTCTCCCTTCTAGGAGGAGGAGCACCATTGCAGTTTGCTCCAGGATCTCATACTTTCCCTTCCAAGTGTAAACTGCAGTTTAAATCAGATCACTCTTTCTCCTTAAATCTTCTGTTTTGGACCTGTTTGAAAACTGCTAACTGGCGAAGGGTTAATCAGCTGTCATGTCGGGAAGTGAATTTGAATGAGTTATCATTAAATTCTTATAAAAAATTGATTTCCTTGGAGAACGACTCCATCAAACATTTATATAACCCAGAAAAGGGATGGCAAGACTGTTACATAGATAAATACGGTGTGCTGGACTTCTGAAAAGCTGAGGTGGAGGAGTGGGCTGAGGAAGGCTTTCTGTCGCTGGCTTCAGTAACACAGAGCTGAAAAACCCTCGCTGTCTCAATGAGGCCCCGCTGCTCGGCGAGGTGGGGTGTAAGATACTGGGTCCCATTTGGTTTCCAGTCCCACCAGTGAACTCCCCTGCAGTGAGCTCAGCTTTCCTTCGACACGGGTGTCAAACTGGTGGCCCTGGGGGCCCACAGCAGGAGGGGATGCAGCAGCTGTTCCTGTTGGACCCGCGCTGGTCCCAGTCCAGGCTGCACTGGCCCAACTGGGACTGGTTTACCCAAACCACTGCAGAGGCCACACTGCAGCACCCAGGCAGGAGCTGTGAGCTGCTGCTGGTCCAAGCTGTGAGCCTCCACACGTGCACGTCCTCAATCAAGCGTCTTTTGTGGGGTTTTGGCTGGTGGGTGTTCTTTTCCGGTTGGATGCGATGTCCTTTAACGCTGCGGCTCCAGTGTCACCAGCACTGCAGCTCTGTCTGCAGGACCCACACCTGCCGCAGCTTCTTGGCACAGGAGCCTCGCAGCGCTTGGTGACAGAGCTGTGTGACAGCAGGGAACGGTCCAGTAGCTGCTCTCTCTTCTCCCTCCCTCCCCTTCTTCCCTCTTCCTCCCCCCTTTTATTTTCAATTTTGCGTTTGCACACAATGACAGTGATGAGACCCAAATGATGGGTGAGGAGGAGATTTCATGTGAATTTTGCTTACAGAGCAGCACAGCAATCAGGCAGATGGTCTCTTTCTTTCTTTTTGGATATTCTCCTAGCGTATGTAATCTTGCTTGTAATTGCAAGAAGGTGGGCTCCCTTCTTGCTCACTTTATTAAATGTCTGAGCAATTCGGGCTGTTTCTGGTCAGCTAATGAAGAGCGCCTTTCTCCCTGCCGAAATGTGAGCACTTGGCTGTGCGGCCGTGGTGGAGGGGAAGCTGCTCCCCTGACATCTCCCTGGTGTCGGTCGTAGCCAGGAAATTCCTGACCACGACCACTTTCTGTTTCACCCCAGCAATGAACTCATCCCCCCGATCGCTGCTTGCTTTTTGGATGACTCTGCTCTTTACACCTGGGCTGTACGGGTCCTGTCGTGCTTCCTGAAGTGCACTGCATTAAGCAGTGTTCTGTATCTTGGGTGGAATCAGTTCAGTGCAGAGGAACCTTCGCAGATGATCCAGATCCTGTGTCTTTTTTCACCATGTGGTACTTCAGTGCCTTGTTTTCCTCTTACTTTGAATAATTCTATTTAAGGATTTTGGAGTGTGTTCGGTGGAAATCAGTGCCCCTAGAAGTAATACACTGCCACGCTATTGAACGTACTCACTTCTAGGGGACCTTTTTTAAGCATGAGTTGAAGTCTCTGGTACTGCACAAGAACCCCACAAACTGTTACAGTAGTTGAAGCTGTGCTTGTCCTGATGACCAATTAGGACACAGTGTTGTAATTAGTATGGGATTATAGGTTGAGAGTTCTGTTTAGGGCCAGCTTTGAGGACCCTTGGTCAGGATGCGCCTGTGGTCAAGGAGAGATGTGAGACCGCTCTGGTACCCAGAAGATGATAAAATGTCCATGACTTGTTATCCATTTATGTAATTTCTGGCCTGGGAAACATTTTGCTTTCTGTTCCAGAATTTCTTCGCTTATTCATGTAGAATTGTGTGTGTTTTCCAGCAGTGTTGTGACCTGGGGTACCACGCCAGCCTCAACAGAGCTCTCCGGACGTTCCTGTCGGCCGAGCTCAACCTGGAGCAGTCGAAGCACGAGGGCCTGGATGCCATTGAAAACGCCGTGGAGAACCTGGATGCCAACAGCGACAAGCAGCGCCTGATGGAGATGTACAACAACGTCTTCTGCCCGCCCATGAAGTTCGAGTTTCAGCCGCACATGGGTGACATGGTCGGTTCATTTTCCTCCTCCAGCTCTGTAAACGCTTGCAGCTTTGCCCGTTCGCTTCCCTGGTCTTTGACAGAGTGACTCACTGGAAGGCCACCTGCTTGGCTCTGTTTCTGGGAGGCACAGGGGAGCCTTAGATAAGGGAGCTGATTTGAAGATTAAGCAGAGGCTCGTGGCGTGGATGTCTGAATACAGCTGACTCTCACTTCTTGACTACCAGAGCTACTAAAGATGCAAATGCTTAATTAGGTGTAATACTAAACGTAGACATGAAATGCAGCTTTAACCACTCATTCAAGCCACAGGCTCTGAAGTTAGGGATTTGAAGGGACAACAGGATAAGAGACTTAAATGCCGGTTTTTGAGGCATTTGAGTGTGTAATCTTAGAGCACAAATGGTTTATAGTGGTGCTTTATGCACCTTCGTTGTGAGAGAAGGCAGTCAGAGGGCTTTCATTTTTGGCAATGAAAATCTCTCTCCTTATAGGTTTATCACGGTGTGGTTACTCATCTGGGAACTGTTTAAGGTCACACAAGCTGAAACCGGTTCACAAAGCTGAACGGGAACACATGTGCAATGTGATAATTTAGGTCAATTGGTTGGATTTCTGGATTATCCTCCTGAACACTGGGAAAAACTGTGGGGATGGTCTCTTGCTGCCGCTTCGTCCAGCCGCTGCTTTAAAGCTTCTCTTTGTCTCTTCCCTCTTAAGTGAAAACCTCAACCTGCAAACGACCTTTCTCGGTTTCGCTGTGCTTTGGTAGCATCCTGTGAGATCGTGGGAAGAGAGAGAATTACCTGCACAGTGTCACTGTTAGCAGCTCCCATTCGCTGGGTAGTTCCTCTGGGCTCTTCTCAAGGCCAAATGAGTGTTTATAAGTGCAGGCTGATAGTCTTGTTGCAATGGTCCTGCGTATACCAGATTGAAAATATAGATATTTACACACATTATGTATATTTATGTATAAATATATAAATATACACACATATCTATGTACTTGCAGTGTTGTTGATGTGTTTTCTTCCCTAGCCCTCTATAAGCAGTGCTGTTTCTCTTCCAGGAGTCACAACTGTGTGCCCAGCAGCCCGTGCAGAGCGAGTTGGTGCAGCGGTGCCAGCAGTTGCAGTCCAGGTTATCCACGCTGAAGATTGAAAACGAAGAGGTGAGCCACTCAACCCAAAGTCAGCAGCCCTGCTACTGCTTCTGGTGGGGAGTGGGGACTAAGTAAGGAAGAGTTTAGTTGCTGTGATCCTCTTCTATGAAGAGTTGTGGTGAAATTCAAGAATAAGGCAGCTGAGGCCAGCAATACATTAGTGTGTGATCTCACGTGAAAGCTGGGTGTGTGGAGAGGACCCTTTAAAATACCCACACGTATCTCTTTTCCCATCCGTACGTTGATAGGGATGGCTGTGGTGTTAAAATTGCATTTGGATAGTGTTCCACACTGCTTTGAGGTTAAATTTCCTTACATCTCATCCCAGCTGCAGGATCACAACCGTGTTCCTCCTGGCAGGCCCTGTTGTTTGTGTGGACAGTGCTGTTCATGAGCCAAACTTGCACCTTGGTTATGGACATGAAACCAGTGATATCTGTTAGTAAAACGCTCCAGAGTTCTTATTGCCTCTGTTTTTACTTGCAATATTCTATCTTCGTTTTGTAAGTGCTCTCGTTCTTGCTGGACAGGTCAAGAAGACGATGGAGGCGACGCTGCAGACGATCCAGGACATCGTCACGATAGAGGACTTTGATGTCTCTGACTGCTTCCAGTACAGCAACTCGATGGAGTCTGTCAAATCCACTGTCTCGGAGACGTTCATGAGCAAGCCCAGCATTGCCAAGAGACGAGCCAACCAGCAGGAGACGGAGCAGTTCTACTTCACCGTAAGGAGTTAATTTTCAGTATGAGCACACATCGTGTATTTAGAATTGCACTCACAAGACGGTGCAAAATGAGGCTATCATCTTACAAAAATGCTTCTGTAATTGATTTTGGACAAGCAGAGTAAGCATATTAGGTTTTAAAACCGAGTGCTGTGAATTCTTTACAGATACATTGGGATGCAAACTTAGTCTGTGGATAAATTGTGTAAAATTTGATTTCTTCTACATCTAAAAAGGAATTGTGTGAGAAAGATCTTAATAGCTTGTAAATATCAATTTTCGAAAATAATGCAAACTAAGAGGTTGTTTAGCTCTTTCATTTCTTGTTAGCATCTTACAATTTCAGCTCACATAAGCTTTTAATTGTGTTGATGCGTTTTTACAAGATGCTAAGAGCTTTTAATATTGAATTTCATACCAGACTACATGTTTTTTCCTAAATTAGATTTACGTTAAACTGTTGACTTTGCTCCCATTTCAAAAATACTTCAGAACAGCAGATGCAAACCACGCCTCTTCTCCTGGTTGCTCTGTCATTCCTTCGGGCGTCTTCCTCTGTACTCACTGCCCTTTCCGTTCCCCTTCCAAGGGTGGTGGTGCCGACTCAAGTCTCTGCAGACCGCACCAGCTGGTGGGATGGCTTCTGCCAGGCCTTGGCTGGGGAAAGTTAAACAGCCCTTGCAGAAGGTGAAAGGGGGTGGAGGAACTGATTCAATGAAGAAGGTGTTGACCACCCTGCCCAGCATTATGAAACTAGAAAAGGGATTTTTTAATTGAGCTCTAGGTGTTCCCTCTCTAGAGAGGAACTGTTGTGAGTTCCAACAGGAGGCTGAGCCCAGGGCTTCGTGTGGATCTCACTATGGCAGTGTCAGAGCAGAGGGTCCCAGCGGGGCCGTCTCAGAAGCAGAAGTGTCCCAAGCAGAGGTCACGTCCTGCACTCCATGGCTGCAGGAACCATCAACAGAGCCAGGCTGCTCACGGACACCCTTGTTAACCAGCATGCTCAGGTGCTCCACTGATCTGCTACTGGCCAGACTGGGAATATCCTTTATAAGGATTTCAAGCTTTGAACCCATAGGAGCAGGTTTCTTAGTGAGAAAATGCTCCCATGAGCGTTAATGAGACTGGAGGCAGAGCTGTCAACGATGTGGGTGAGGGTTTCTTTGTGTAGGGGGAAACACAAAATGTAGTGCGGAGCAGAGAGTGAAATCCCCTCGTACCTTATGATGTGCTAAATGCTGAGGGGTGGGAGCTGAAAGAAAAACACTGATTTGACAGAATATTCTGTATTGCTCTCTGACTCTAGTTGGAAAATCCATGTACTGCGTTGCTAGCTAGGCACAGCTCTTACATTGAAACACAGTGCAATGCTCGTTCTGTGAAGCGCTTTAAAGATTAGTACAAATTTATTACTAGCTAACCCGTAAGACGCAGTAAGTGTTGCACAAAGCTCCCCCTGCAGAAATGCCGTGCTGCGGTGTCCGTGTGCCCACGTTCATCACTGGGGTCTGATTCAGCCGCTCCTTCAATCGAGGGCCTTGTGTGAGGTTGTTCCTGCAGGGCGGAGGCAGCAGGAAAAGCGCTGAGGTTTCCAGATGGGAGACAGACAAGGCTGTGGGACAGCGACAGAGACTTTACACCCTCAGCAGCATCAAAGCTCCTTTCCCACAGGGCAGTCTGCATTTCGCTTCCTGACGTGTGGCGCTTGGTTATCGCTGGAACACGCTGCAGTGAGCCTGGGCTTGGCGAGGGCGTCAGGGCTGCGTGGTCTTGGGGAGGTGGTTGGTGCAAACACCCACTGGCTCTGGCTCCAGCTCCGATCGGCACCTCTGGTTCTTACAGCACCGAAATAACGTGACCTGAGGAGGTTTCTGCTGCTGTGTCTGACTGTTGGCAGTCTGACTCCAGAAATGAAATCCTTAGGAGTTCTCCCATAGTTGGATTATTTTTTTATTAAGCCAGAAATCCAACACCAGTTCATCTTTGTCATTCACTGAAAAAAGCCTGGAGCCTGATTTTGAAATGACTTCTTTTTTTCATAAGCGTCCTGGTACAGAATGTCAGGCATGAGGAAATAGAAACGACGCACGAAACCTTGCGCTGGGCAGGAGCCCGACCTCTTTCTCCTTTAAACAGCCCCTGGTGCCCGTCTGCAGGCAGGCGATGTTCTGAACGTGACCGATGCAAAAACGCTTCACCCCCTCCCAAGTCAGGTTGATTTCCTGGTCCGTAAGCGCCTGCTGGAGCTGTTTGGGGCTGAGCCTTCTGGCCCTTCTGTCTCTGCCTGATCCTGACTTCGACACAAGGAGCTCGGCACCTCCCAGAGCCGGGTTTATCCTCACTTCAAACTCTGGTTATTTTTGCAGCTTGTGCCCTTCACGCTCCATCCTGTCAAAATTTGGTGCAAAAATTTAACTGGTTGAGCAAAATACAGAGTTGGGGCTTGACAAACAGATTCTACGGGGAAATTCCAGAAAATAAGGTCAAAGTTTTTGCCACAATGATCTTGCTTCCCGTTTTCTCATCTAAAGCAACAAAAAGTTGAGGTATTAGTAGAGGAAGCTGGAAGAGCTGAGAGCCTCCAGAGGAGCTTAATTCTTGTGAAATTTTTCTTCCAGTGTTGTCAACCAAGGGGACATAAAACACAGATTTTTGGAGTTGATTAAAGCCCCAGCTCAGCCTCTTTTGTCGTGTCAGTGCCCACGGCCGGGGAGCCAACACCATGTGTTTACCTTAAGGCTCTGCAGTCTCGTTTGGCAATGCTAGGCCAGAGCTGGAAGAGAACGGATAGAATTGGGGAATGGTGAAGACAGAACTGGAACGTGTCGTGATTCAATGAGAACTCTTTGTGTGTTCATTTTGCTAGCTGAATTTTAAAAATACTCCGTGTTTCTAAAGAATGGCCTGTGGTATTTGAATAGTTATATGCTATTTATGTATTTTTGAGTGTAAACACGTCCTAATTATAATGTAGATGGCTGCTGTGCAGCGGGGTATTTTATGCGCTGCGGCACGGTGAAGATAAATAATGCTGTTCTGAACCGCAAATAAGAGATGAAAGAGCCGTAAAAAACGGCATTTGCAGAGCTGTGAAAAATTAGGAAGAAGTGGGGAAGAAATGTCTGCGTGACTGTGTAATATTTCACCGAGAGAGCAAATCTGGACTGCAATAATGTCTGTATTTGTTTTGTCCCGTGCCCCCCTGCAGCCCGGCGTGTCCCGCGTGGAGGCAGAGCAGCGTTTGACAGGCGCAGTGGGGTGAGGGAGGTTAAGTGAGAGAACGGGCACAGTAGCAGCCTTTGAGCTCTTACAACAGATTGCTCATTCAGCCGCCCGTGACGCGCGAGGGGAGCGCGTTTCCATTTCCATTTCGCCCTGTCTGGAGGGGAGATGCACGACAGCCTCTCACACGGCTAAAAGATGCCAAATATTCAGCTGATTCCTCAGAGAAACAGTGGCAATTGCACTGCAGATAAGCATGAGCTTCAGATTTCCACAGATACTTAAAGCAGGAGGGCTTGGTTCATCTTTTGCACCGTAAATTTCGGTGTAATTCTGTATTTTGTCATTATGTTCAGAATGCAGGAAGCTGAAGACTCAACAGAAGAAATTAACTGTCCGCTCATGACCTTGTTTGTTTCCATCTTCACAGAAAATGAAGGAGTACCTGGAGGGCAGGAACCTGATCACGAAGCTCCAAGCCAAGCACGACCTCCTGCAGAAGACGCTGGGAGAAAGTGAGTGGAGCCGCTGCCCTGGGCCGGGCCTGGCGCCGAGGCGGCCGCTCAGCTCACCCTGTGTCAGGGTCTGGCATTGCTCATGCAGCGCGGACGTACTCGTGTTTTGGGAATTTACTTCTCCAGTCTGCGTGATGGAGAAGCCAAATGACCCACATGGCTGCTTGATTAATGGTGAACGAAAACGCTTAATGAACCGCTAATGCGCATCGCTTATTTGTTAAAATGGAGCATATGCCCATTTGTTCATCCTGTCCTCTCTCCGTGCAGGCACATTCCGCTCCTCACTTAATAACCTTTACTGGGGTAAACCCTGTGATTTACAGTTTAGATCAGTTGAGAAGCATTGCCTTGGTAGGCTGGCCAGAAGTTTTATTTGCATGGTAGTTTAGCTGCTTCTCACCTCTGTGCGTTCAATCCAGACCAAACTGATGTATGTGAGCACGGGCTTTTATTAGGAGAATAACAAACACATTTCAGAGCACGTAAAATACGTTGCCTATCTAGAGGGCATTAGGCAAGGGGCAGCAGCCAGGACTAAATATGCATTTGCTGTGAGTGTCAGAACAAAGGGAGATTTCTTTCCCTTCATGGTATGGGCAAATCCTGTTGGCCAAACACGCCTAAATTGCGCATCCAAGTTTCCATAGAAACCTGTCTGCCTGCTGTTTGCAGAGGAGAAGGTTTCAGCAGCCCAAATGTCAGGTCAGAAAGGGGCTCAGCCCGCTCCTGGGTTTGTGCCCTGGAGCAGGGCTGGCGTGGAGATGTGACTGAACCGGGCTCCCCACCGCTCACGGTGTGCGAATCTTCCAATGACAACTTAAACAGCGTGTGGTCTTTGAAGTGCTTCGCTTTCGGTTTAAAAACGCACTATAAAAGTAAAACGCTTATTGCTACAGTAATTAAGAGTTTCACGTTTGTCAGACTCAAAGCACCAGAAGGTAAGGAAAGGGCATGGCCATGTTCTGAGCCTTGCTGTTTAAAATCGCTCCTCTCCTCAGCTGTTGCGCAGCAAGGGTGCATGAAGCCAAAGATCCGTGTCCTCGGGGTATTTTTCCTCTGCCTCTGAATACCTCCAGTGCCACCCGCACTGCCCCTGTGACTAATCACATTCCTGGGTCATAGCTGACCTCTGCGTGCCGGGACCTATTTCCTCTTAACCTGCCTGCCCCTTGAACCCATCTCAAGCTGTGGGGGGGAAGCAGAGGAAATTAAGTGCGATTTCTGTATCGCTATGTAGATTTAAAGGCTGCTTCTGGGGTTTTTTTGTGGCTGCTCTGCGATGGCAGAGCTTTCTTCGTCGCTCTGTGAAGGGACCCAGTGTGTGTCAGGGCGAGCTCCAGCAGCTTCGGAACAAAAATCGCTGCTGTCATCCGCGAGATCAAAAGGAGCCGAGAAAGGGAGGCGCGTTTTGTCTGCGCACCCGCGTCAGGAGGTTAATGGCACAAACGAGGGACCGTGGCGAGGCTTATCCATAAAATGTCACTTAATTGGGAAATGAGCAAATAAAATTCCTTTCACAAGTCCCTGGAGCGTGGTTAGAAGCTTTACTGAAAAATGTGCATAGGGCCGCGTGTCTTCAGTGCCTGCAAAATTCATGGTTTTGTTACGATTTTTATTCTTCTTTGCCTCATCCTCCGATGTTGCTCATTAGTCCTCTTGCAAATTACCTTAATCTAAAGGTGGCGAGTTCCAGTAGTAAAAATAGCAGCAAGGCTTCCTATCCACGAGTAATGAAGTCCCTGCCTACTTACTGTACACGTTTGTCACCCTAACGTGGGAGCTCCTTGATGTTGCCACAGCCGTGTAATTTATATATATGAATATTCTGTGATGGAAATGGGACAGATGGCTGGAAATTCTGCTTCAGAATAACATTTTCATGTAAATTATGCACTGTTTTGGCTTTACGTGGGGAGAGGAAAGTGGCTATCGAGATGTGTTCAACTAATTGTCAGCCATCAGCAATTAGACGTTTCCCCCACTCATTCTTCCATCTCCCTGGGAGCAGGAAGACGTCGTGGGGAAGGTTTTCAGCCGCTGTAAATCAGCGTGGTTTCACTGGCCAGGCTCTGCTCCAGCCCAGCATCTGCCCTGTGCCGTTCCCAAAGGCTCACACTCGTTTGCTGTCTCCCTCGCTGCGCTGTTTTAAAGTGGGGCTCGCATTAGCAGCCGTCGTGAGCTTGGCTGCTGCCTTGCAAACTCAGTGCAAGTTAATGGAACGTTTTTGGGAATATGTTTGTGGAAAATATCATTAAACGTCTGTCTCCCGAAATAGCTTAATGCCAGCATGTTCAGTCTGTGGGCTAACAAATCTGTGAATGTTTTCAGTCTTACTGAGGGGCTTTATGCAGTGTAATCTCTCACCTCACCAGTTCCCCTGGGAAGAGGGAGGGAGGGAGATGTTGGCAAGCCCAGTTTTTTGGCAGCCGAAGTCCCCAGTCAGAACGCTCAGGGACTGATTTTCAAAGCCGATGCTTTACAGAGGACTGAGCTGTCGCTGCGTTTCCCGTCCGGCCGCCGTGGAGCTGTGCGGGCAGGGATGGGCTTCGGTGGCTGCCCCAGCAGCCGCTGTCAAGGTCCCCTCCCTCAGCAGTGGTTTTTCTCCTCCGTCTCTTCCAAAAATGGCTTTGCAAAGCCCTCGAAGGTGTTTTCCCATTCCTCTCTCCTAATGCTGTGTTTCTTTTGTCTTAACAGGTCAGCGGACTGACTGCTCCCTTGCCAGGTAGGTATGGCTCAGGGGATCGTTTCTGAAGGAAAATAGCATGCAGATTGGTCAGTGCCACTCTAGATCAGCCCAGGATGTGTGTCTGCTCAAAGAGATGTTTAATAACCTCTGGTCAGCTGGGAAATGAACATTTATTTTGGTGCAGTGCCTGTTCGAACGCCTCTCCTCGCTGGTGCAGTTGTCACCGTGCATCTGCTGTCAGGGCTGCCTGTGCAGTGGGATGGGAAACTCGATTGGGGTCCAGAATGACCAGAGGAGAAAGGAAAAGGCACTTGGGGCTGAGGAACGCAAATCTGAACACCCCGTATCCCATTGACGCTCTCTGCTGTGCCGTGGAACCGGTTTGCAGTGAAATAGAGGTCACGGAGAGTAAACTTTTCATTTATAATTGGGGCCAATCACAGAATCATAACTGAGCTTCCCCTGATGGGGTTTTATAAAACACAACACATCCGAACTGATGGATTGCAGGGGCTCCGCTGGGCAGAGGAGCTGGGCAGGGGCTGCGCATCCTCCTGCCTCGTTAACAAAAGGAAGGTGATTACTACAGATCTGGAGCCATTACTACTTTTCACATTCCTTATGGCAAAGCAAAGCTGACAGGTCCTAATTAGAGCCTGACATCTGTAATAATAAAATATTATTCATCATCAAACAGTTTTAAATATCAAAGAATCATTACTGGTAATGGTTTAAAATAGACCTTATTGTCTGTGACAGCCGTGGAATCTGACTTCTTTTATTCATTCAGTGGTTTTGATTTTTATAAAAGGAGTTTCCCCTGAATTAGCACATTGTATAATCTTTTTAAAAATCACAGTTCTAATCACCTTATTTATAATTCAGCAGCCATCTGCCCTTGCAGGGAAGTGGCTGGGATGATGCATTAGGGCCTCTCTACTGTTACCTCTCATGCTTCATCTTTACAGGAAACTATAGGAATTTTAAACCCCAGTAATAAATTTTGAGGGGGATAATCCTGGCAAAGCAAGGCTTTTTCCTGTTTCTCTACAATTAATTTCTACCAGCACAAAATGAATGAGACCATCACGGTTTGTACTGACGAGGCTTGGCCTGGTGGGTGCGTGCTGGTCTTTGAAGGGTTTGTGGTATTTAATTACTTGAAGTCTCATCAGAAGCTGCAGTCCGGACTCCACCAGGGCAGCTGTTCACCAGCTCCCCCCGGCTTCTCCCGCCCTCGAGGGGCTCTTCCCAAAAAGTGCCATGTGCAATTTATAACAAACTTCACCTCCAACCGGAGCCCCGCAGAGCAGGTTTCCATGTGGCTGGAATTAAAACGTCAAGGGGAATCTTTTGCCAAAGCAGCAGACTCTCTTGTGTCTGTTTCAGGTTTTTAGTGATTTAGAGTCACTTGAGATCTTTCTGAAGTTCTGCAAATTGAATGAGACTAAGTCACTCTGATTGAGTTGTGTGTCTGGGTCCTTCCCTCCTCCACGCCACGCGTGGTTTGCAATACGGAGTGAACGGGACTGGGATGGTGCAGAATTACCCTGACTGTTCTGTTCTGTTCTGTTTTCCCTCCTGCACCCCTGGGCGGTTCTGATCTCCGCAGCGGCAGGCGCAGCTCCACCATACGGAAGCAGGTAACAAGCATTGCTGTGCGTAACGAGGCAGGGACGGGTTTGTGTGGAGGGAATGGATGGGGCAACTACAAATAATTGTACTCCATGGTCCCTTCTTGTGCTGGAAATGAAGCATCTGCGTCTTGTTTGCCACTTTCACAAGTGGTTTTTGAGCTGTTGCAGAAGCATATCCCCAAGTAGACTGGTCTCCGATTTGGAAACCTAAATTAAAGACTAATCTGTCTGCAAACACTGAATCCACAGCTCGCAGTAACCTACATGAAATCACTTGTGTGCGGTTTTAATGGGGTTTTTGATTGTGACCCAGCAGTTTAAACCATAACTGCTCTGAGAGTTCTGGTCTCTGGTTCGGACCCGCAGTGTGTGCTCTTCTGCGAGTGCCTCCTGTCAGCCCCCAGAACGAGCCTGGGGTTCCGGGGCTGTGTGGATGATTATTAATAACGCCTGTCCTCGGGGGCAGCCGGGCTTCTGAGGCACTCTGAATTGGTGGTGTTCTGTGCAGCATGTAGAAAGCTGCCTCTGACTGGGTATGGCTAATTAGTGGAGAAATTACTAATTGTCGCTATATGAACAAGTTCTGTGACATTTCGATAAAACATTGAATAAGTTAGGAAAAGGGTTGAACTGGTTTTTCTATGTATTTTGGAGCAGAGGACGGTCACCCCTTTGAACTGGTTGAAGTGGGATGCTGTAGCATCCTCACAAGTGAGCATTTCGCTATAAATTAGAGGCGTTGCTGTCCAAAACTGCTGCAGAAGAGGCTGTACTTAAACAGCAACTTGGGCGTTTTAATCATAGGGTGATTTTAATCACTGGCATCTGACCTCAAGCGAACTGCAGCCCTTGTGTGGCTCAGCTACCGCTCCCCAAAATGAGAGCAGTGACTGCAGACGCTGCAGAAATTCGCCTGTGGGGAAGCGATCTGTGATGCTGGGGATGTGCGAAGGGCGGTTTCCATTCCGAAGGTCTCAATTAGTGTTGTTTAAGCTGGAAACCGGCACTGTAAAGGTTTTGCTGTGCTTGGGCTGCAGGCGGTGTTTGCCAGGAGCAGGTACCTGCGTGGTGCCCCGTAGTTCGTTGTAACTGCAGGTGCTGCTGAGACGTTTTAAATGTCTGGGACAAAATAGCAGGAGTTCAATGCAATCCTGAAACTGCAAATATTTGAGGTGTTTGGTAATCAGTCCAGAAACGAAGCACATCTGGAGCTGCATGGAAGCAGAAGGTGGCAGATTGGAGGATAAATGTGTTTTCCATTCTTTTTTCCTCCTCCCCCATCTCTCTATTCTGACTCTGCTCCTGTTGGAATTCCTCTTTGCGCAGGACTCCTCACAAGCCATTCCCCTGGTCGTGGAGAGCTGCATACGATTCATTAGCAGACACGGTGAGTTTATGGACCAAAAACACCTTGTGATGCTTCTGTGAAATGAACGGTGAAGTAGAAAATGCTCGGAGTAGCTGCATCGTGGTGCTCGTGCAGAGGAATCCTAGAGACTGCGATATAAAGGAACCACCGCTGACTTTGTGGCTGTGTTGTTGGTGTTGTGTGTGAACGCTTTTCCGAATGGTTGTTGCAAATAACTGACCTTGCAGATGTTCTTCCAACAATATCCTGTTGTTTCATGGAAAATAAGGCTCCCATCCTTAGGTACCACTCGAACCTCACCTCTGCTCACCTTGCTTTGAGCCCTGAAGTGCGGCCTTCACCAACAATAATGGTGCTTTTCCTAGCAAAAGGGGAATACTTGAGGTATTTGAATGTGGGAGGTCAGGCAGTGAATTAATGGCTTGCGTATTGCTGCAATGAGGTGATTTATACCTGTTTGGAAGGTTAACTTCACAGCCTCGAATGCTGTGAGAGACTTCATATGTTTATTGTAAATTGTTTTCATTTTAAATCAATATCATTTGTTAGTAGAATGTGAAACAGCTGTTAATTAACATATGTAGAAAGAGGTTGAATTTATCTTCATTATCGAAGACATGGAGCCAGACAGTAGGTCCCGTTTCATTTTCCTTGTTTAATTATCACTTCAGAAACTATAATCTGGAGTCCCATTCTCACCATCACTTGGAAGAACCAAGTGCTCTGATCCTTCATTAAGGCCATACTTTGCATTTGCTGGAATAATCATTGAAACCACGCGGCAACGCGAACCAAACCGGGGCCATCGGGAGATTTTCGTTTCTAGACTTGTGTTTCTGCGTTAGCTTAGATCCCTGTCTGGAGGATTTTCCAACAGGCTCAGCTGCTTTTTGCTCCGAATGTCAGATGGCGGCCTTGCAGGTACAGTTTGTTATTAGAAGATCTGTGCTTTTATACACAAACCCACTCAGGCAGAAGAAATGATGGAGCCGCCTGACGCACTCGCATTGCGGGAACGAGCTTTGTTGGAGGTAGCCTGACATTTCTGCGAGTTCTGCTGTGGAGGTGTGGGGTAAATGTCACTTCCACTCGAGCTGCTCTGCACTTGGGGCTGTTTCCTTTTGCTGCTCGTGGCTGTGAGCGCCACAGCTTCAGATACAGCCACGTCCTGCAGAGCTTCCATCGCGCTGTGAGGAAACAGCCGCGGAAACTGAGAGGAGGCCACAGAGCTTGTTAGCTCATAGCCTTTATTATCAATAAGATGTTGCAGCATTCCCTGTTTCAGAAAGGCTTCAGTGAATGGGAGCCGACGTGAAGTGTGTGCTTTGTTCATTGGTGTTTGAAGTGAAACAACTGTTTGGTTTGTAGCGGTGGTCGCTCATCTTACACGTACCAGGAAATGGTTCTGGGGCTGTACATCGGGACATCTCGCCTGTTTGGTAATTGGTTTTAATGGAGTTCTAATGCTTTTTAGCAAGAATGTCTTACAGCCTGTCCTGAAAGCCCAGACCGGTCATGCTGGGGTAATTAAACGCTTCCGTTTCCACTGGCTGATTTGCTCTGGGCCTTTGCGGTATCGCTCTTGCAAAATAAACCGCTTCGTTGTGTAGTTAGCCGTATTTTACTTCTGGCTGATAGACTTAGTTTATGACTTTCTCCGGGTTGTAAAACCCTTTGGGGATCCTTCAGGGTAAAAGATAACGTGCATGGCTGTTATAATCAAGTTATTCTGTCAGTTTAGGAAGAAGGGTTATTATTTTTTCTCTGTGGTACTGAGTTCAGTTTTCACATATCCCGTATGTGCCTGGACGTATAAGGGAAAGATGGCTTTTAAAACAGCGTACTTCTGCCTGCGTTGCTTATGTTTCCTGTATCGTATGTGCTGCAGCTGATGAAGGTGCCAGCTCTTATCTTGTCTTACTGATACCAGCACCTCTTACTGTCTTGCAGGTTTGCAGCACGAAGGGATATTCCGAGTGTCCGGGTCACAAGTTGAAGTAAATGACATAAAAAATGCATTTGAGAGAGGTAAGGAGGATCTCAGAAATTATTGCCAAATATATCAGTTGTTTTGAATGCAGCTTGCTATATTTTGTTCCTTTGATTCTCGTGTTTCCTAAGCCTAGCCCAGCCACCTTCCTGGTGCTCATTAACCTTGAACGCTCCGTTGTTTGGCATTATGCTTTATATCCTGTAGAGTGTCTGTATAATAAATATTCTGAATTCAATCTTCTCTCATGTCTGATATTTTATTGATTATTTGTAACACTGAAGGATACAGAGAATTTCATTATGGGGTGTAGCTGCATTTCCCTGCCCTCTCTCCTCAGCTCCTTGTAACTGGGCTGCTAGAGGATTAAATTCAGTGTTTTCCATGTTCTTGAGGCACATCTTGGTGCTGCATTTATTCTAAATATCAGTGAGTGAGAGAGTAAATTCTCTTCACTTGACGTAGTGTTTAATGGATGTAGTTTTGGGTGTGAGGAACCGCTCCATGCAGAGGCAGAGCGCGGCCGGTGGCCCCGGCTCAGCGGCTCCCCCAGCAGAGCAGGTTCAGAGCCCACTGCTCGGGCAGCCCCTGCTGCCCCTCTGGTCCTGCCGGGGCCACTGAGAGCAGCGGGGCTGGGGTGACCTCCCCAAATACAGCACTGCAATGAATGCGGTCAGTGTGCTCCTGCGATTGCTGTTGGGAGAGACCTGCAGCAACTCCTTAGTCGTAGCAGCAGTAGTCATAGCGAGTTGATGTTGCTTTTGGGAGAGAGGGGTTACATGGACAAGTTGTATGAAACCAGCATCTGATTTCCTGTCTTCATCTCCATCTACCCGATAATTGAAATCCTCAAGGACAGAGGAAGCAGAAACGTGTGTCACAGGCTGCAGGTACAGGCTCGATAGCAGGATGAAAGACCTCTTTTTTAAACAGAGGAAATACCAGTCAGCTTGGGAAAAGAGGCGGTTGTTTCAGCACCAGCACGTAGAAATAAAAAGCGTGATTTTTTCTTTCTTTGCTTCATCTCGCTTGTCTCTAAAGCACATGATATACAGAACTGACAAAGTTAACAATAACGTCTCTGCAGTTTATTACTTCATCCAGAACCCTTGGTGGCAGTTAATATCGAGGATAATGCTCCGGTTTGTAGAGGCCCATTTATTATCCTGTGTGTTATTAAGATAATAGGCAAGCTTTGGTAATTTCAGTCACATAATGGATATATATAGCTTCAATTTGAGGATTGCCCCGTCATTAAATCTAATAATACCTGATAGGGAGTTTTCCCTAGGGAGCAACTCCGTAAGTGGGTATCTTCTCTTTTGTACTGCATCCAAACTGTGGTGTATCTGCAGTGCAAATTACCTGTCCCTAATTCAGGGTGAGGTGGCTGCACCCCCCAATGCTCAGCGGCCTCTGGTGCGTGCACCGAGTGCTCCTCAGCGCTGGCTGTGGGCTCGCACAGACCCGCTCCTGCACTCGCGTGGTGCTCATCCCCGTGTGGTCTGTGAAGTTCACACCCTGCCAAAACCTCTGGAGCACCTCTGGAGGTGTCACTGCAGCTCCAGCAGCAACCCCAGCCCCATGGGCACAATCCCCCGATAGGAAACCATCCCGGGTCTCCCGGGATTGCGCTGAGGGGTCCCTTCACTGCCATGCACAGGAAATCTCTGCCTCATGCTGGTGCAGTGCAGTTGGAGTAGGAGGGATTAATTTGTGCTGCATAAAGTCCTTTTCTCCAGCTGAGGTGCATCCTTCCAGTCTGATCCTGTTCTGTGTTCTGATTTTTCTCGCCTGTTTCTCTTTGCTTGTCATGAAGGAGAAGACCCGTTGGCTGGGGACCAGAATGACCACGACATGGATTCGATAGCGGGAGTCCTGAAGCTCTACTTTCGAGGGCTGGAGCACCCCCTCTTCCCCAAGGATATTTTTCATGATCTTATTGCCTGTGTCAGTAAGTATATGAAGATCTGAAAAGAAACAGGATTAGTTTTTCTAATCTCTCCCTTTTCTCTCCTTGCTTCCCCCTCCAAAATAAGGTTTTTGTGGTGACTTTGATTGCGTTTGTGTGGCACAAGTCCTGGTCTCTGTTAGCCAGAGCCTGGTCACAGCCATCCTTACCCCAGTAGCAATTATTTAATGAGTGGGCAAGGAGATAGAAATGAACAGATTTCCAAGGGCTGTGCCAGGGATTCTTCTGAGGCAGTGCTTCATGACAGGATTCTTTTAAAGCAGAATTAAACAAGAAACTCAGTTTCTGAAAAGCAATCTCTAAGCCGTCTCATCAGAAGGTGCCAGAAATGCCCCATCGGCAGCAGGTCCGGCCAGAGGGGCCATCTCCTGGTAAAGAAGATCCATCATCAGGGCACTCACAGGCCAGTTGTGAACGTTTTTCTAAGGGTGGTTGGTGGGCCGAGGGTATTTTGGTTTGGTTTAGGGTTTTTTTGTATGTGAACAACCTAGTTTTAAATGGCCTGGCTGTTGCCACGTATTTCAGCATCGAAGAAGGGCTCTGTTGTCTGAGCAGTGAAATGGCCTTTGCGGTGGTGGCCTCTGAAGTAAAGCAGAAGACAACTGCTTCTAAAATGGCTTGTGGTTTTCTCCTCCTGATAAATGCATTTACAGAGTTGAATTCACATTATATGAAAAGAAAAATCTGCTTCCAAATAAGTCCTCCCTTCCGAGATGATTTATGCTGCCCACTTATTTCTCAGTAGGCTGCTGCACACAGAGCTCTTTGCCTCACCCTGTAACTATGTTAATTTTCCTTTGAGCATTATACAGTTTCTTCTTTAAACACCCACCTTTCCAAGCGAACTTGAATGAGCTCTTGTACCAGATGACATCCAGCTCCCACGCTAGGGAGGAACTTGCAGTGGAGTTGCGCGTGTTCAGGGACCTTCGTTGTCACAGGCTTTGCCAGCGGGGTCTGCAGCCGGAGGGGACAAGCCGGAGGATCCCAAAAATGGGCAGAGCCTTCCCTGCCCCTGCTGCGGCTCTGCTGGCTGCCTCCTTACTGCTTTGCACATGAACCATCGTAGTATACTGGTGTGGACTCGGTGGCAGGTTGGGACGGTGATACCATGGCTCTGTGGTCTTCTTTCTGCTTTTCAGCAATGGATAATTTGCAAGAGAGAGCGCTCCACATCCGGAAGGTGCTCCTGAACCTGCCAAAAACCACTCTGATTGTAATGAGATACCTCTTTGCATTCCTCAACCAGTGAGTATCCCTCAGAGCACCATCACCCTGCTGTGGGACTGGGTATCAGTGTGACACATGGCAGAACCAGCCTTCACGAGTGACCTGAGCAGCGGTTCGAGGTGCAGATGTGCTCCCCTTGTAAAGTCAGCACCCAGTACTCTTCACATGCTCTCAGACTTTTAAACTCCCTTTGGGCTTTCTGGTTTATTTCTCTGTAAATGCCATCAGTCTTGTATTTTACACAGACCCAAAATATTCGTGTCCCAGCTTTAAACAGCAGAAAGCCCTAAGCAGACCTTCCCAGCTCAGCTGCGTGTTCTCCAGCCAATGATGGTGATGGTGGTGGTGGTGGTGGTGATGGTGATGCTGTTCTCTGCTGTTAACTCTCCCTCAACTTGTGTCTTTCGCAGTCTGTCTCAGTTCAGTGAAGAGAACATGATGGATCCCTACAATTTGGCCATCTGCTTTGGGCCCACGCTGATGTCTGTGCCCGAAGGTCACGATCAAGTCTCTTGCCAAGCTCATGTCAATGAACTGATCAAAACCATCATCATCCAACACGAGAACATCTTCCCAGGACCGCGGGAGCTGGAGGGCCCAGTCTATAGCAGAGGTGGAAACACCGAGGATTACTGGTATGATAGACAGAGAAAATGACTGGGTGGATATTCATTTACAGATTAGCGTGCTACAGCCATGAGCTCTGCGTTGTCTAATTCGGGATTAGAGTGTCTGGCTCAGCCTTCCAGAAGTCTGCCTTATGGAAGAGAAGAAGGCTCTGGTATCTCTGGAGAGTCATCAACTGAATAGCTACTTTCTACCAGCTTATTTCTTTTCAGTTGTCAAACCTAGCGCGCTTATCTTGAAGGGCAAGGTTGTGTAGGGATTTTCTTGGATGTTCTGGTATGGGAGCTGCCAACATCCATCTATTTCTTTCTCTTTTTTTAAATTTACTTTTTTCTCCTGCTTTTGCCTTTTTTCCTGCTTGTCTGAGCCCTCTCTTCAGACACAGGGGTCACTGGCAGCTGAACCTAGAAAGCTGTGGCGTGGTTCAGTTTTCAGGGCAGCGCTGGAGGTGGGGGAGGGAAGAGGGAGGAATGCAAAATCACCATTTCCATCCAGCTTAAAGCTCAAGGGGCCCGGCCGCGTGTTCAGTCTGAAAGCCACATCTGGAAGCAATTCAGCCGGAGCGGCTCCTGTCATCTGGGGTGGAAGGTTGGGGAGTGGGGGAAGGAAAGGAGGTGTTTTCTTTCCTCCTGGCCAAGCTGATCTCTCCCTCTGAAAGCAAGGAATGTTAAGTTGTGTCCTGCTTCTCCCACCCCCCTTCCCTCCTCCAGTGACCCAGGAATGCAAATGATTATTTTCATATACTAAAATAAATACGTTTTTCTAAATGAAGTCACTCTGGTGACAGAGCCAGCCTTGTTCCCCGTCTTGTTTCAGGGCAGCTTTACCCATCAGCTCCTTCCCCGTGTGTGCAGTGAGGAGGGGCTCTGCGCTCACTGCTGTCTGCAGATGCCTTGCCAGTGCCTCCTCTGGAAATTCTGTTCGTTTTACCCCTCACTCTGATGTTTTTAGCTGATGTTATGTGTGAAAGAACTGCAGAGGGAAAATAAAATTGAGTCTTTATGGCCTTAAAGAAACACATTAACTTTTGACGAGAGGCTTTGTCCCTTAAGGTGAAGGGAGTAAAAATGTGAGCTGTTCAGCACCCTCTGAGGTATGGGTGATGCTTCCTGTGAGTATGCAGGAGGCACACTGTCCTGGAAGGTAATGGCAGTTTTCTGAAGGGATTTGGCTTTTCTTCATTGCCCATCCTAACCACCCTGCCCTCAGACCCAGTTAAGCAGAAAAGGGTAGAGGCAAGCAAGGGAGATGGCTTAATAAAGCTGGGAAGAAGCATCTGGTTCCCATTCAAGCCTTCTCATAGCCCTGGTATTCAGATAGTTGTTACGTATAGCCCGTAGGGCTCCTTGCTGCAAAGTGTGCGAGCAGCAGCGTGGATCCTCATAGTTCAGGGGATTCGTGGGGGAACGGAGCCGGCTGTGTCCATAAGCGCCTGGTGCCACTGCACGGGGCCGAGCTGTCCCTGTGAACTGCGGCTGCGGTTTGGCGTGGAGCTGCCCGGGTGCTCTGCACCTCCGTGCCCACACGCTTGCTGCGAGCGGCCGCTGCCAAGGAGCTCTGAAAGGGCTCGCCTGGCGCAGAGGAGGGTAGGGCGCAGTGCAGTTTATGACAGATTCAGGCTGCGCTGCAGACAGCTGTGAAATGCTGCCTTTGAGTCGAGCCTAGGGCTGTGCTGTGTCCATCTGAGACTGCATGGGGAGAGTCCAGGAGTCCTGCATGCAGGGAAGGAGATGGCTTATAGCTGCTCACCTCGCATTGCGTTCCTCTGGTGTTACCTATCGCTTGCACGAGCAGTATTGGAGCCCTCGGGTAAACCCAGCAGCCTGGCCCCAGCCACTGCCACATCCTGGGGCTTGCGCGGCTGAGGCTGCAGCAAGGACAGGTTTTTTGATGGAAGTGCTGTTGGAGGCATGGATAGGAAGAGGCGCGTGGTCTTTAGCATCGGCTGTGCGCGACATTACTTCACAGTCTGCAGGAAACTTTAGCCCTCATTGCTCTGTTCCTCTTGGGACCTCCATTTGGCTTCAAATTCTTCTGTAAACTTTATTAAGTAGCATAAAGGCTTTGCAAGGGATGGGAAAGGTTGATTCCTGAGGTACTGACTCAGAAGATGGTGGGGCAGGTTTGTGTTGTGTGGATTAAGCATAACGAGGCGCCAGAATTATCCAAACACTTTACCCCTTTTCCTTTTTCCTCTCTCCTTCAGAAGAGCACAGGAGGTAGGTTTCCAAGGGGAGGGCACTTCACAGCTCACTTTAACCATTGCAAAGCTATAAGGAGGGATGAAGAGAATTAAAAATCGCCTTTAATGAGCTACAGATTTGGCAATGTCTGGTAAGATGAGGAGCGAGGGCTTTTCCCCTCTGACAGGAGCAGCAGGGGACAGGCAATGGATCCTCTTCCAGTTTCCTTTCTGCCCCTGTCCGGAGGGAGCTGCTCGTGCAGCTCCTTACAGAAACATAACCTTTGGTTGCCACTTGTCTGTCGATCCCTTCAAAGCTTTTCTTCATGCGAAACGTAAATGAGTGCTCTTGGTGGCTTAGGTGCTCTGTAAATAAAGATTCCAGGGAATTATTCTGGCTACGGGAGTCGTTCGGTGAAATGAATGGGACAGTTTAGGATTGTGATAAAAGGGAAGGAGGGAGATGAGGAACTCAGACCTGGAAATACCATTATGAAGTGAGAAATAATTTCCCCCAGGAAGCGGCAGCTATCTCATCAGCCATCTAATGAGCTAATTAGAGCAATGGAGAATACAGCCCAGGGAATAATTCTGGCATGACAGAGAGGAGCTAGACCCAACGTGCTGCTGCTGTCTGGCTTGTAAACATCTCCAGAGGTCTGGGTTAGAAGATCTGAAGTTGGAGTTACCTGATAGCGTATGAGAAGGTCAACAGAGATGTTTGGTTTGCTCGATCAAATAAGAACTTAGCTTGATTTTCAGACCTCAGTGTGTGCAAATGCATCCGCAGAGTCTGTCACAGTGGAGCCCAGACATTGACTCCCGGTAGGGGTGTTCCTGGTGAAGCTGTCTCTGGTTGCTGTCAATGAGGGAGCTCAGCTTCCACCGTGTAAAGCACTGTCTCTCCTTTCCTTCTGTTGCAGTGAGAGCCCTCACGGAGAGAGAGCCTCCGCGGAAGACTCGGTTCCGGACGTGACGGCCGAGCACCACACCAGCGATGATGGTACGCAGTCTGTTCACTCCTGCCTGGCTGCTGCCACCCGCTGTGCGGGCGCGCTTTACATCCAAAGTGGAGTTTGAATCGGAGCAGTCACTTGAAACATCACGTACAGCATTTGGTGCCTAAAACTGTGGGATCAACAGGACTCTTTAGAAGCTGCCTGGCTATTTTTAGAGTGTCCCTTTTTTCCAAGGGTCTCTCATCTCAGCAGCAGCCCTGGGCACTCTGCGCTTGCACTGCCTGGGCTCATCTGTGCCCTAGGAGGAGCTTGGAGCTGGAGGTGGCGGGGAAGCGCAGAGCCAGGGGCTGGATGTGTTCAGTGTAAGCTCCCACTCCCCTGTGCGTGCCAGCATCTCCCTTCTCGGGAGCTTTGGCAGGGGAATTGTGAGCGCCTTGAGGAAGCGAACAAAATAAGATAAAAAGCTGTTTGCCCTCCCGTGGGAGCTGCGTTTGAAGGTGGAGGGTCCTGGTGGCCTCTCATGTGTAGTTTTCGGGTCTCTGTGGGGAAGCTCTGTTGCAGTTTGTGTCTGATCAGTGGAAAGGGGCACCAACACTGATCATTTCCTGAGGAAAAGGAAGTGTTCGTGATGCCTCCAAAGCCTCTTTCTGCAATGGGGATCAGCCCCATCCAGAGTGGAGGAAGAGATGACATTACTGGTGTGAGACACATCTCCAGCGTACTGACCAGCCATAAAGCAGACCGACCGAAACAGGACAGAATGGGGTTTTATTCTTGGGGTTTGGGCCCTTGCAGTTGTCTGAGAAGGTTCTGAGATTGTTTTACCTGTGATGGCCTCAGCTGCAGGGGTGGGAAGGAGCGAGCATTCCCTTAAAATGGGGTGGCATCCTTTTTGAGCCGGTCCTTAAGAATTTGCTCAATATTCCAGTTCCCGTGCTGCTTTTTTTGCTCTCTGCTCCAGCAGTTGCCTATCAAACCTTTGCCGTGGCGTTGCTGTGCTCCTGGCTTTGTGGTGTTCGCACACCAGTAACAAAGGGAGCGGTGTTGGGCATTGCTGGAGACGCTGGGAGATCGGCTGTCCCTCGGCACGGGCAGGCGCTGCCACAGCACTGCTCACCAGGGCTGCAGGGAGGAAACAGGAGCGAAGCGCGCGTTTGCTGCTGCCTTGAACACAGCGTTCTTTCTGAAAAGTGTTAGCTGCTTGAAAATGCATGAAAACCTGTCCTCTTGGAGTTTGTACCTAAGGGAGCGGTTTCACTGCTGAAATGAAGGAAGGATAACTCTTCCTGTAAAGGCTGGATCAAAGCCTGAGGGCTGAAACACCGTGGGGTGTCCTTGCGTTGTTTCTGTATGGGATTTCTAGAGTGCTCCTGTAGCTGCGAGGGCACAGCGATGGGAAAATGAGCAGTTAGAGATGAGAGAAGGACACTGTTTTATAGCCTCTGGAACTGAATTGCGTGGGGCCCCCGAGCAAGGTAACGTTTGGAGGCGTTTTGGATGGAGCTCTGCAACCTACACGGAATATTCCATAGGAAGGGGTTGGGAGGGAGCGTTTGGCACCGAAGCAGAGGAGGGAGCTGGGCTCTGTCTTTTTGAGGGAGCAGCGAGGTCTGGTTCCTCCTGCGCCGTGCAGTGTCGCACCTCGGTGTATTTGTCAGAAATGCCGTGTACGACTCCACGGCTCAGCGGGACGGGGGCTTTTCGGGTTTTCTCACTTTAGATGTGACCACGCATTTGCTGCTTTAGCCCCTCTGTGAGGCTGCGCTGGTCCTCACAGTGAAGCTGTCATCCCAGCTGCCTTTGGTGAGAGGCGAATTGGTTTTGGGGTGGGGGCAGAGGTGTTTTGCAGAGCATCTGCGCTGTTAGCCTTCAGCTCACTGTTCCAGGGAGGGTCACTGGTTTGAGGCAGGCTAAGAGGTCAGAAACGCTGGAAGAGAAGCGGTCGTGTGTTTGTTAAATTATGCGAGTGGAAAGACTTTAAACAGCTGCTTTCCTGCGCGGGCTGTCAGACTGGCAGGGGTAGCTGTTTGGCTTTGCCTTATTGCTCTGTGTTCACACAGCTTTCTTCTCTGAGCAGAAGTGTAGTAGGAAAAAGCTACTGGAAATTAGAGTCTAAAATCACTTCTCTGGACGAAAGCCAGAGTCCTAAAAAGCAAATTGGAAACATAAGAAACCTGAGTGCCACACTCATCTGGAACAATAAACACTTCTTAATGAAACAGATGGACTTTACAAAACCCTGCTCCTATCCTCTGTGTAAATGGAGGGGGACACCAAAACCCAGCGTTACTGGTTTTTAGTGTTGCGAAGAAGTGAGCTCCAGAGGCAAACCCAGACACCCCCGTGCCTTGGGGCGTCAGGAACACGGCGGCTGTCGCAGGCTGCGGACGTGGGCCGGGCTTTTCTCAGCCCTGCAGGTTCCCCACTGGTTGCTGGGGCTGATAATGGGATTCGTGTGGGGCTGGCCGCAGGCGTACCCAAAATGTGTGATTTGACAGAGCTCTGAGCTGTCTGCATTAGTAACAGGGAAATTAATTGCTGGCGGTGGATGCAGCAGATGCTGTGGCCGATTGCCCTCTGTGCTCGGTGGCTTGGTGCTGTGTAACTGCAGGCGCTGATGGATGGGATGAGACCGGCCGATGCGACGCTGTTACTGCAGCATCAGCTCGCTCAGATGGGGTTACACTCTGTTTTCTCAAGCCCAGCTACCACCTTGCCTTGGAGACCTAACTCTCGTGTGTCTGCTCTCACAAGGAATAATTGTAAAAGCTGTGGCTCGTGTCTGGCCTTCCAGTCTTTTTTGGCTGGTTCTCGCGCTGTAGAAGCTTCCTGTGGTGCAGAGGAGATTTTGGGATGAAATGCGTATCCTTCCTTATCCAGGAGGAGGAACCACAAGTCTCTCTCTCCAGGAAAGAACTCGATTTCTATGGGCTGCTTGGCTGTGCTAAAGCTCCTTTAAAGTCATTAGAGGCTGGAGTCTGCTGGGGCCATGTGGCTGAGCTCATCTCCATTCCCCTGATGCCTGCCTAGAATTTGGAGCTGGCTTAATCTAGACTTAGACTCAACCAATGACAGTCTTAAAAATAATCCACACGAATCTCGTATTGATTTTCCCAGGTGTCTAAATGCCCGTATGGTCGCTCTGTGTAACATCAGAGTCCTGCAGGATTAGCGGCTGGTTGCAGCGTGGCTGTAGCTCTGTGGGTGTTTCAGGTGGAGCAGCGGGGTCTGCAGCGCGTTGTGCTGTGCTCGCTGTGCACGGCGCCGCTGTACGGGCCCGGGAGCCGCTTGCTCTCCCGACGGCTGCACAAACCGCGGCGCTGGAGGCACCGAGTGTTTTCCTTGGCATCCCTGGCAGCTCGGTGAACAGCGCCTGCTCTCCTGGGCCAGGTGAACCGCGCAGGCAGCAGAGCCTTCCTCTGAATGGACGCTTTATTTCTTGAAGCAGCTTGGGATCGGAGGATGTTGCCCTCCCTGAATGCAAATCACAGCCTCTGCTCGCCTGCCCAGGAGGTTTAGTTTAGCTGCCTTTAGGAAGGCACAACATAGGCAGGTTTTTGTCTGAAACCTGATTGCTGCCCAGCTTTGAGATCTGTTTTATTTTAAGGAAATACTCATTTTGCCGTTGCCACTTCCGTCTCGGTACACTGGATTGCTGTAGGTGGGTCGATGGCTTGGAAAACCCGGATGTGTCCACCACGTAGGGACTGGGTAAATGCTGAGTTTGCAACATCCCCGTGTTACAGGGGTTCTCCTCTGAATCTCACCCCTTCAACCCTCTGCTGCACCAAGAAGCAGCACTCTCTCCTCTCTCCCATGATCACGAGCTGCTTTATGGTAGGTTCAAACTGTTGGATACATACGTGAGCCCGAGTTTAGTGAATTGTTGTTTGTTCCCTTCTGTCTCCTAGAGTGTGAGCCCATAGAGGCGATAGCGAAGTTCGACTACATTGGCAGGACTGCTCGAGAGCTGTCCTTCAAGAAAGGAGCTTCTCTCTTGCTCTATCAGCGGGCCTCAGATGACTGGTGGGAGGGACGCCACAACGGCATCGACGGCCTCATCCCTCACCAGTATATCGTCGTTCAGGACACGTACGTTACCCTTTGGGCCCATCCGCAAGATGGGCTGGCTTAAAACCCGGGTGTGGAGCAGTGTTTGTGTCCAGATGTTGGCACCAGGGGGAGAGTTCATCCTCCGACCTCCCCTGTGGGAAAAGGGGAGTCCTCCCGAAACGCGCAGAGCTCGCAGGGACGTAGGTGGGATATAGAGGTGGGATGTAGGAACTGCTCTGGTGCTGTGGCAGACAGAGCTGGGGTCTCCAGGCTGCTCACAGACATCAGGCTCTCATTTGAAAGATAATATAACAATTCCTAAGAGAAAGATGCCTTCGCGGAGCTGTTGTCCTGTATGTATGCTCACACACAGTGCTGTATCTGAAATTCAGTGCTGTTGGTGCTGGTTTGGTTGTGAACCTTCCCTCCTCCTTCCTAGCGAGGATGGTGTCTCTGAACGATCCAGTCCGAAGTCTGAAATAGAAATAAACTCTGAGCCACCGGAAGAAAAAGTGACTGCGAGAGCTGGTGCCAGCTGCCCAAGCGGGGGTCACGTCGCTGATATTTACCTTGCAAACATCAACAAGTAAGAGCAGCCTTGCGTTATTTTACTTAACGTAGAGATCTTGGTGATGAGTCCAGTAAAATACTTCCCTCCCTGCGAAAGGGTAACTAGTGAGTGCTACCACCATTTGTCTCTGCTTCCCTCTCCTGACTTGCTCACATTTTGCTGTCCTCTCTCTCTCTATCACCAGCATGGCCAATGCTAATTTTAAATCCCACTGGCTTCTCTTCCCTATCCCTCAGGTGCCATCTGTTCCCGTTTTCCCAAATATGTCCTATTTTACACGCTAAGCACACAGATAGAGCGGATTTGTTCTTGTAATCGTGTGTTCCCAGTCCTTGTTATGTTCTGTGGTTTGTTGTGTCTCGCTCACGTTTACCGTGTTGTGTGTTACGGGGTGGGGACCATTTCTTCACAGACCAGTGTCACGTTCTGTGCTGAGTGGACCCAGGCCCCACCATCTGGCACTGCCCGTAACATCCTCTGTCTCCCCAGCACTTCTCACCTCAGGGTGCTGTGACCGTCTGCTCGCAGCGGAACCGGCACCTCCCTGCTGCTCTACCTGCACCTCCCCAGCCAGAAACTGCTGCTTTGGCCAGCACTCAGCATAACACAATAAAAAACGGGAAACAAGCTAGTAACAGACTGCATTTATTGATCTGTTCTTTATTCTAGAGCAGACTTCTCTTCCTTATCTTTCTGATTATTTCCTTAATACTAAAAAAACCCCACATCTCTTGTGCAGTGAAGGTATTAATTTGATAATTACAGCTTCATGGGAGTGGATATCTTTAACTTTCAGTTAATTTAACAGAACGTAGTCTATCAGGGCGCTAACAGAAATGCATCCTATTTCAAGGTTTGCCCTGCTCATGCCCTGCATGGCCAGGTCCTTGGTTTAGGGGGCCAGCAGAGCTCTGACGTAGCAGGGAAGCTGTGTTAACCTGCGTCAGCTGGGGTCTGAGCTTGCTTTGTGCTGTTTCTTGTCTGAGCCGTTGATTTTGCCACTCCACCAGCTAGGGCAAGATCTGTGTAACAGCCGTGTTGGAGCCCCACCAGGGGCTGGTTTCGGTAGTGCTGGCTGTAGTGTTTTAAGAAGCCTGGGTAATGTCCACTCCAGTTTTTTCCCTTTACTAGGGAAAGTGATATTCAGCAATAGTAGCATAAGACTCATCTTGTTGTTTTTTCTTTAGGAATGAATCTTCTGACCTATGTGTGAACAGACTTGAGCAAAATTAAATCAGATGGTTTCGCAATGACAGTTGTGCCACCCACTGAATTATTATGTGGATGCCAAAATCCTACTGGAGTTAACACTTTCTTGCAATTATTCATGGGGCTGGTGCTATCTATAAATGGATCCTTCCCTGTATAATGGATGCCAAGCTTCAGACCTATGGCATAAAGTATTCTGCTGCATTGGCCTTCATATGATTTGAGTGGAATCGTGCTGCCAGACCGCATGGTGCTGGGGTAGAAACTAAATTGTTTGGACCAGCTCATCCATTTGACCTCATCTCTTGGTGTATCTGTAGCCCTACATAGATAATGCCTCATGGTGCTGCTAAAGCGATGAAAAAGAAACGTCTGTTACCACCAGCAAATACTGGAGATGCTCGTTGACCCCAAACTAGGGGGCTCTTTGCTTGCCAGTCTCTGAAAATGATAACTTGATGCCTTGGGCCAGGAGCTTAGTAGACTTATACTGTGTCCTCCAGTCAAGAAATTGTAGCTCTGCTCTTCTAATGTAATAAAACACATCATCAAAACCTGTTGATGGCACGGAGGGTTTTTTTTGTTCAAACGTAAATTCATTTCTTCTTGACCAAGTTAATTATGTTCCATCCAAGTTTTCTGGTTTTGCTGTCAATGTGCACGGCCGCCAGAAAGTCAGCCTTGTCGTTAGAAGTGTTAAACTGGAATGCCTTATAATTTCACTGTTTCACAACGATGCCTAAAACCCTTTGTAATCTGGGTACCCTTATGTCTCTTCCCGTTGTCCTCTGTGTTGTTTTGGGGGGATATCTTCAAATGACAGCCCATGTACCTGCTTGCATTGACTTGTTTTGCTTTTGTGACTGAAGGCAAAGAAAGAAACCAGAGTCAGGCAGCATCAGAAGAGCCTTCCGTCAAAGTGACAGCCACGGCCTAGGTAGTTCAATGGCAGAACCCGCCTCCCCAGGAGCCATAGCCGGTTCCAGACCCTCATCTCAGCCCATTCTGAGCCAAAGTCTTCCCAAGGACGTTCCAGATAAGTGCTCCATCAGTGGCCACGGCAGCCTCAATTCCATCAGCCGGCACTCGTCCCTGAAGAACAGGATGGACAGCCCGCAGATCCGCAAAACCGTGACGGCAGGGAGGTCCAAGAGCTTCAACAACCATCGGCCCATGGACCCTGAAGTCATTGCGCAGGTAAATGGCAGCGCTCGGCCTTAGAGGTTTGTTTCGGAAACTTAAAGGATGTTGGGCACAATGAGATGTTTCAGTGCGAGGTCTAATTTAATCTCCTATCCCTTTCCCTTCTCGCAGTGCAGTATTAACTTACTCCACAGCTTGAGTCCAGTCTTTCAACCTCGCTTTGTGTAGGTCACTGAGGCCGCTTTCATGAGCGAAGATAAACACTCAGGTCCTTCCTCCGTAAAATCTTGGTCCTGCTCATTATTCAGAATCTCGTCTCAACAATAAAAACGTCCATTTCACAAAGTTACACAGATTCCAAAGCTGTCAGCAAAAAATTAAACAATCATAACTTCAAGACACGAGAAAAGTGAAGTATTTAGTGTCAGTTTAACGTTCTCCTGTCAGTTGTGCAAACTTCCCTGTGGTTTGACATTGGAAGCATATGGAGCCGTACAGTCAAAACGAAAGCAGGCTGCCGAGTTGTGCAGTGCTCACAGTGGCATCTTTATGTGCTTGCAGGGTTCAGCGTGGGATTAGAAACCAACTTTGAACATAATATGGCTCGTTTTCATTAGTTATTTAGACGAGTGCCTGGAAATGAGAGCAGGCTCCCGATGCGTATGCAGCTGTGTTTTAGCTTTGCAAAGGGCTCTGCTTTGGGACTGACCAGACAAGAGGGCAACGTCTCCTCAGATTCCTTCTGTGTGGCTTAAAGAGAAGGGGTTCTGGGTGTTCTCCTCCATCTTTGCTCGTTTTGCCCCGGACTGGTTTACTGCAGTGTTTTTGACCCTGTGCGTGTTCTCTTCGTCTCCATGCGCAGCGATCGGTCCCGTCCCCGTGTCAGTGCCTGCTGCTAACAGCACCGCATCCGTGCATCTGTGCGTGCACAAACAGAGCAGAACACAGCTGAAATAGACTTGAAAGGTGCAGCTACGGATGGGGTGAACGAGGGAAGTGCTGCAGCTTTCCCTCCCCTCTCTCCCGCTCCAAGCTGCTGGATGTGCCTGCACACGTGGGGTGCCTGTACCAACTGCTCGCAGTATGCGTGGATCTATCTAAAGCCAAGGAATGCTGGGGGCTCGCATTACAGAGCCGCGGCTCAGGAGGCTGTGGGTTTCTAAGGAGCTGAGGCAGAGATGTGAATATTAAACATCATTGTTATTGACAAAACAGCAATGTCAAGTAGTAATTTATGTCCAAATAAAAACCTGATACATCCTCTGATGGAAAGTTGTGTTTTGCTGTTAAAATACCTTCAGCCTGTTTATTGCAGTGGAATTACAATACAGGGTTCTTGTTGCCTTCATGTTTCATTGTCCCTCCAAGGCTTTGGCTGACATAAATCAGTTCTTTGTGTCTTCAGTGAAGCTCTAACGGAGTTGTTCTGTGTCCTCTTCCTGCCAGGGGTGAACTCCACTGCTCCCACTGGAGACTCTGGGGAGAAAAGGAGGAGAGGAGGGGGAAGCTGTGTTAAATTAGTGTTCCTCTTTGCCCTGCAGGGTCTGTTCAGACACCATCTAATAATGATCGTGCATTTCACGTGTTTACCCTGACTTCACAAGCAGGATCTGCCTGGCCTCGGGACAGGCTGGGGAGGGTCCGATTGCTGTCTCTGGTTTCTTCCCCGTTCTGTCACTGATTCACCTTCCCCACCCCCCAAAATCCTCTGAGGAAGCTGCAGAGCTGCAGCCAAGCTGTGAGTCACGAAAAGGCTGCGCTCTGCTGCTCTCCACTGAATTCTGCGCACCAGCAGCGCGGGCTGCAGCAAACGTGTGGGTCCTGCTGTGGCCCAGAGCAAAAAGGACACGTTTTTATCCCAAAATTATTCTCTTTATTTGCTATTAACTGTACTGTGTTCTGAGAGGAAGGAGAAGTGCTAATTTCTCTATATGTTTCTGACACCTTCTGTGTTCTCTAAAACACGAAATTTTGAGTCCTTTTGAGTTCCCTTTCTGGGAAGGGAAGACAGCTTGGACAGCAGGAAATCAATGAGGCAGCAAGAGCACACGAGGATTTCAGCATTCGCTGTATGGCCCATCAGCCCGAGTCAGAACCATCAATCCCTCCTTCAGGACTTTCCGCTCCTGAGTCTCGCGTGCCAAATAGAGCACAAGAGTGGATCCTAATATTGGAACCCCTGCTTTTCTGTTCACTGCTGCGTTTTGGGGTTGCTCAAGCAGCATCTCTCTGTATTTACGTGCCCGGGTGCTGTTACTCACCTGGTTTCTCTTTTGTATTTGCAGGACATCGAAGCTACCATGAACTCTGCTCTGAACGAGCTGCGGGAGCTGGAGAGGCAGAGCAGCGTGAAGCACACCCCAGACGTCGTCCTCGACACCCTGGAGCCTCTGAAGACATCTCCGGTGGTGGCCCCCACCTCCGAACCTTCCAGCCCTCTGCACGCTCAGATCCTCAAGGACACTGAACCGGCTTTCCAGCGCAGCGCCAGCACGGCCGGCGACATCCCCTGCACCTTCAGGCCCGTCAAGTCGGTCAAGATGGCCTCGCAGGTGAAACCGCCGGCCACGCGGCCGAAGCCTGCGGTTTTCCCCAAAACAACCGCCACGAGCCCCGGCGTCGCCGCCTCTGCGTCTCAGCAGCCCGCTGACAAGTCCTGTACTGTCTGACACACCTGATGCTGCTCTGTGGGTGTAACTGTGTTGTTTTCAGATGAAGAGACTCCGTTAAAGACCTTACAGTTCTTATTTAACTAATTTCTCTTGAACTTCTGCTGAAGGTCAGTTGTGAACTGCTACTTACTGCTGGGAGCGCTTCCTGGGAGTAAACTGAAGTGGTAACGACCTCGTCCCATGTGATGTTCCACCCGTCCATCAGTGATGTTGTAGGGCAAAACAGTTCATGCCACGCGTAGGAAATCCACTGTGGGGTCACTGTGAAGCTGAGGAGGAAAACGCACCGAAAGCGATGAGTTGGATCTTGGTTTCTGGTTGATGCCTTCTTCAAGTGCTTGGCCGCTGAAGGAAACCTCTGGTGGCATCACGTTTGGAATACTGGTGTAGTGACTGATATATTCTGTGTTGCATTTATCACAGGGAAACAATAGGATAGATTTTAGTCTATTGCATGTTTTGGTGCCACTGGTTACGTGGAGCTTGGACATGCCTGTTTCTTGTGCATTCTGATGATGATTCCGTCGCCCGCTGGTGCCGTGGTGGTTAAGGGTCTGTCTCGACTGCCATCACATCCTCTGGTTTGGTTTGTTTGCTCCCCGTTCCTCTTGGCCATCCAGCCTCATCCTTAGTCGACACTTGTCATGAAAATAGTTCACCCTGGAACGCTCTTAGATTTTTGTGGAGTTATACGTAATTGTGTCTGTGCAAATATAAACAAACGTGCTCCTGAGTTTAGGAGCACAAGAAAGAGCCCAGTTGTTGCTTATGGACAATCTTGCTGTTTTCCCCCTTTGCTCTCCCATGTTGAAAAACAGCTTTATTGTTTTTCAGTGTAATTTTCAGCCCGTAGGCTGTGATGTGGTGTGTGGTCTCGGGAGACTGAATGTAAAAACAAGTTAACTTTTGAAAACTTGGCGTACTCTGATGGGAGTCCCTTTCGTAACGCACACGTTCTTGGTTTCATCACACGTCAAGATGGATCCTTACTGAAATCCCAGTTACGAGCACTGTAAAGACTTTGGTCAGAAGTTCTCAAGCTTTGTATCTTCTCCCTCTTCCTGGCTGCAGACGCCTCGGGCAGTGGCTGCGAGCTGCTCTGGGGCTCCCCGCTCTGGGGCTCCCCGCTCTGGGCCGGGGCAGCGCGAGGCTCCCCTGTGCACCCGTGGCAGCGCCGCCCTGCGCCTCCGCGGACGGGAGCGGGTTCCTGGGGTCTGTGTTTATGGGCAGGCAGCAGACGCCGCTCGCAGGCTGCAGGAGCTCTTCTGTACTCTGAGATTTTCTGCAGTGTTAACGTTTATTTAATTTAAAACAAAACTCACAAAACAAGGTTTGTGCCACTTGGAACGGTGAAGACGACCTCGCGGTCCCGCAAGAGAGGAGGCTCTGGCTGACCTTCAGTTCACCTTGTGCCCAAACTTCTCTGGGATTTAAAAAGAAGCTGCACATCGTATCTCTTCATCAAATAAATTCAGGCAAGGACAAGATAAGAAAAGTCATTTTCCTCTCCCGATAAACTGAGTTTATTTTTAATTTGTGGGTTTCTCACACTTAGCTTCCTTTTGACTGCAATGTCGTTTTAATTGGCACTTAGTAATTAAAAAAGAAGAAAGAAAAGTGACACTTCTAAGAACAGTTTCTTCAATGTACCTTCCCGATGCATTTAGGATGTTCCTCAGAGGAGTGAACAGGGTTTTACTGCGTCCCTGTCCATCCACACGCACACCCTCGTCTCTGCAGATGTAATATATCCGTACTAACGGTGGTTTTGGAAAAGACCGACTTTCTCTGTGCCCTAAGAACACAACTGGGGAGCGCCGGGAAGGTCTCGGTGCGGACGCTCCCGTGTCGGTGTCTCCTGGGCCACTGGGGAGCAGCCGTTCCCCGAGGGAAGCACGGGGCGATGTGACCATCGCCGCTCCCAGCAGCACGACCAGCAACCTCTGCTCTCAGGTTCTGATGGACTCCTACCGCCAGGGAACCACTCGTTCTTTTGGGGAAAAATAGGACTAAACTTGCAATTTTTTGCTCAGGCAGAACTTTCTGGTGTTTATTTTAAGTAGAGACTTTTTTGTTTTCTTTTCTTTTTGGTCTTATTTTCTTTTTGGTCAGGAGCGACCGAAGTTAATCTGTGTCAAGAGCAGGATCTCTGTAAATTACTGCAACTCATTTGTAATGCCTTATTTTCCTTCTATTTTTATGCCTAGCATCCATGTTTTTAGGAGTAAGTGTCCAGCCACGCACAGCACATTTGGAGGAGATGCTCTTTTCTATCTTCGAGGTCTGAAGTATGGAAACTAAAAGCTAAAAAAAAGACTTCAGGTTACTGTAACAGCAACTGTCTGTATCTGAATTACTGTGCTTATCTCTAGCATCCACAGCTCTGGGACAATCCTACTGTCAAGGGGAATGCCTCGCAGGATACCCTGTACATCGAGCAACAAAACTGGAATTTTGGTGTGCACTGTGATTGACACTTGACTACAGCAGCAATACGGCAGGCTGCACGTCCTTCCCCGTCCTCTGCCCGGCCAGCAGCCAGCTCAGCGCACACGGGAGAACGGAAACCACGCGAGGAAACCGTGAGCTCGTCTGCTTCGCTCTGCGGCCGTGCAGTGCTCGCCACCGCGGCTTTGTGAGCGGCCGTGGGAGACGCGGGGAGGAGGAACCGGAGCCGTCGGCACCGCTCCCTGCGGAAGAGAAGAGCCCGGAGCGCAGCGCAGGACGACGCGGGCTTGCTTGGGGCGGTATCAGTGTTACTTCATGTCTTCATAGAAGAAATATTAGCTCTTCCATGGAAATTCTCTTTCATGACTTTCCTGTAATGTTTGTGTCAAATATAAGGACAAGAAGTGTTTGATAACTGGAATAACGTATGTCTGTTTGATAGTGCTTTGTATGAACAAAGGGTTCTTGTTCATCAGATGTTGGATTGAAATAATCCAAAGTGAAACTTTTAAAATAAAATACGATTTTAGGTGATCAGTCTTAATAGCTCTAACCTTTCATGTTTTATTTCCCTAGTTGGGAATGGAGCAGTGTGCTTTAACAGTTGCTAAATTTCTGCCTCTCTAAGGCAATCCAAAGGCTCGCAGTTTATAAACTGCAGATGTGTTCTTCACGTCAAACCAGTGGGACACGATCAGACTCTCACTTTATCTGTATTGGGTATTTTGTTGCAATGAAAATGATTAAATGATTAGAGTGCACTGTGACAGCAGAGAAAATTGTTGTATATGTATGTATTTTGATACCTGTTCAAAAAGAGTCTTTGGGTTTCCTGTGATGAATACCTCATATGTTGGGTTCTGGGAGTTTCTGTTGCTTTCTTCTTCCTTTTTTTTTAAGGCAAGATTGTTCTTGCACAAAAGTAGGTTAAGATAACCGAGTTCTCATAACTTTATTTACCGAATGAAAACACTTCAGCGTTTGGCAAGAAATTCCCTCAGTTGCAGTTCCCCACCTTGCTCCTGGTCTGGGCTGAGCGGTCGCCCGCGCCTGGAAGAGCTCTGCAATACTGGGACAAAAGAGGCCGTTGCCGATGGAGTTTGCTGCCTTATTTCTCCTCTGTGTGTCAGGACCTCAACTGCAGCTGAACGCTGTGTGGTTGGGGATTTGTTGAGCATCTGGGAGATGTTCTTCCATAGAAATCGGTGTCTGTAGGGAGCTCTGCAGATCCCTTACGCACATGGACCCCATTGACCGGGACGCTGTCGGCTGGTGGAACGCGGCTGAGGGAGCGCTGGAAGGAGGTGATGGGAATAGGAATATAAAGAAACACGGCCAGTTTGTGTGAGGGCCTTGGGGAGAGGTTGAGCTGTGTGGCCCCTGCCCTGTGAGCACGGGCTTGGGTTTGGGCACGGGAGCAGCTGCTGCCCCCCTGGTTCATGGTGTGGTGGGGACATGGGGTACCCACGTCAGGCAGGATCGAGCCCTGACCCTATTGGGTTGTGCTGCAGAACATAAATACATTTAATTACTGGTCTGTGGACTGCAAGCTAGGAAAGCTGCTTTAAAACCAAACCAAACAACCAAATGAAAAGGAAAACAGAAGCATTTGGGCACTCCCATTCGAATGAAACAGAAAACGAGTTTAACAAGGTGGGGATTGATTTATTTTGAGGTTTTTTGTATTCACAAAAATAATGAGCCTTTCTGGCCTGGGCAAGCGTCCCCCGAACACAGCTGCGGACACGAGGCTGTGTCTTCAGCGGCGTGGTGCCACTCGAGGCCTTTGCGGGGGGCAGCCGTGTCCTCCCGTGGGTGAGCGCGGTGCTCCCGGCCTCCGGGCACGGGCAGAGGCGAGCACTGGGCTGGACGTCGGGGTTTGAGCTCCCACGTCACTTCTAAGGTCATCCCCTCTGCAGGTCAGCTTCCTGCTTGTCTCTGTGCACAGAGAACCTGGTACTTGAAGAAGTAATAACCCATACTTGACCCCCTGCCTTGTGCCCGATGCGGGGCCGGGGCTGCGTCACGCACAACCGGGGCGGCTGTGGGGGCGTCTCCATCGCTTCCCCCATGAGCGCCACCCAGGCCTGCTTCTGGGAGTCTGTTTTGGTGCATCCAGAGCTGCCAAAACGCCCGATTCGAGGCCTGGGAAAGGAAAGGTGGTTTTTTTTCCTGTTCTATCTTGTGCTTCCTATAACCAAGTTGGAGACAAGAGTGGTGTTTGTCAATGATGGGCCAAAACAGAGGTGAAGGCGGAGAGGGAGGCAGCTCCCGCTGTACTAATACTTGACACACCAAGCTTCTTACAGGGTAAATATTTAGCAGTTTGCAACGGCAGTGTTAGGTGGACCCTTCCCTTTAACGGCACTGTAGGAACCTTACTTCTGAAGCGGACTTCACCAGCCTTTCTCTCCAGGCAGAGTCCTGTAATTTGAATTACCGAGGTCCAACGGGGTTGGGCTCGGGAGCGTGCCAAACCGCTGGAGCAATACTTGTGAGCAGCAGGGCCTCAGAAGAGCAGCTCTACGTAGCCAAAATAGGGCAATCGCTGAGAACCATCTCTGAATCACTGCGGAGGATCCCAGGGATGCGATGGTTCTGCTGTCTTGTAGGAAAGTTCAGTCGCAAAGTCTGGGAATTTTGGGGTTCTCTGTTGGGCTGAACCCCCAGTCCTGCAGGAGCAGGCGTGGGCCCGTGTGGGGCGCTGGGTTTGGGTTTAATGAACAGCAGTTGGTTAATGGTGGGATGGGATGTTCTTGCTAAAGCAGTCTCCATTGTTTCATGTCTTCTACACCAATATATATATGGTGTATATATTAAACCGTGTAAAATTGTACTTTGTATATACAACTCTGTACAATAAGGAGGTACATCCTTTTTTTTTCCTTTTGGTACGGTATTGTACAGTATTAGGAGTATACGTGTTGGAAATGTTAACGCCATACTGGGGCAGCAAAATGTATCCATTGTCATTAGCAATAGTTTTGGAGAAATAAATGTTTTGGGTATGGTGCAAATCCTGACCTGTGGGTGCCGGTGCTGATGTGCGGAGCGAGCGCGGCTGCGGGAGCTGTGGTTGAACAGGAGCGAGGACGAGCATCGCCCACGGGGTCTTCCCCTGCAAGTGACACCCATCTGGGGGCTTTCTGGGGGTCTTTGGGCATTTTCTCTGGCTGGCAACTGGCAGCGCGGGTAAGTGGGCGAGGAGGAGCTGCAGGACGCAGGAATCCCTGGCGTCACTCGTGGGGGTTGGTGGCCGTGGCACGGGAATGGGGGCGTCCGAGAGGTCCGGGAGCACCACGTTCCCCCAAGGGCTTGCACGCAGCGAGCTGCAGCAGCGGGGTTTGGGACCTCAGGGGCTTCCCTTGCAATGACCTGGTTTAAAAACGCTTGATCTTCAGCGTTTTCCTGCGGAGGATGGGTCTCAGCTGCCTCTGGGAAAGAGGATTTCAGACTGGGGTTGTGGGTTGGATCGTTATTAACGTTTCATCGCAGGTTTTCAGTGTGCCTTTTTTGGAGCACGGTGGGGAAGCAGCATCAGGATTTTTGTCATTTTGAATTCTCTTTGTGTCTCAAATCTGCTGCAGAAGGCTTGTTTTGCCCAAAACCCCACATTTTCTGCCACCACCGGGGCTCTACCTCCCCCGGCATCGGCCCCAATAAACCAGGAGCTGGGGGAGTCCTGCTCCCGCCCGTCTGAGCGGCTTCAATTCGTCCCCATCGATTTCTGGTGGACGCAGGGGGCTTTTGGCACGGCGGTGGTTGTGGTTTTTTAAAAACATGAAACAGGAGTCAGAAAGGTAACGGGGCGACACAGATAGCAGCTGAATTTGGGTTTGTCCAGCACCGCAGAGGACGCTGTAACCCCCCAAACCCTTCTATCGCATGGGGATGGGGCGGGCGCTCCCCTCGCCCGTGTTTTAACGCTGCGGGACGTGGGGTAACCCTGGCGGGGTCGGCCCCGCGCGGAGGGGCGGTGGGGGGGTCGGTGCTCGGGGCAGGACGTGCGGAGTCGCTTTTGTCCCCGGCTGCGCCCCCTTTTCTGTCCCAAGCCGCCCCAGGAGGCGACTGCGAAGGGCAGAGCCCCTTGGCCTCTATTTCTTAGGCTTTGCTGCCTCCAGGTGGAAGAATTATTTCTATCACCAGCTTGGTTTCACGGCGCTGTTTTTGCGGGGTTTAACCCCGTGGGTACCCCACGGCCTCGGGTCTCACTGTGTGTTTGGCTCCAAGCGGCGTTTCCCGGTTTCTGGCCATGGATATGAAGAGTCTGAGCGGGTCAGGTGGGATCTGGGGGTCAGCGTGGACACGGGGAGGATAAAACCTGCAGCTGGGGTGACCAGGGAGAGGAAATAAGCTGTAAAATTTGAAAGGATTGCAAAGGAAGGGGTAAGGGGGGCATGAAAAGAACCAGGCTCTGTTACAGGACGAAACGGCGCAGGGTAACCCGGTTTCTGCTGCTCCTCCCCAGTTGCTGGGGTTGGACCGGGATCTCCCACCAAGACTGGGCCTGGCTGTGGAACCAACTGGGAGAGCTGCTGGGTAAACTGGGACGTCCTGGAGCCCTGGGCACCGAGGGCAGGCACCATCCTGGCACCAAGGTGCGTTGGGTTGGAGAACTGTGTGAAGAGAGGTGCAGCACAACCCGACTATAACCTTTTTTGGGTGTTATAAAGCATTTCAATTATTTCCTTCCTGTCTGCCTTTACCCCTCACCAGCCCAAAGCCGCTCCCCCACCAGTGAAAGCTGAAGCAACGTGCACAGGTCAGAAGTCTCAGAAAACACTCGAGTCTGGGTTTTCTGCCTTTAAAAGTCTTTCAGTTTCTTTTTACAGCGGTGCCTTTCCCCTCCTGCCGACCCTCAACGGGCTCCTGGAACTCCTGCGCAGGGATTGATGGAGGGGGACAGGCACCGGCTGAAGGACGCAGTTATCCCACGCATGGAAGATAAGGCTGGGAATGGTTCAAGGAGTCACCCTGTCCCTTTCTCTTCCTGTGAGCTGAGCTGAGCGAAGTCACTTTGATTGAAGTGGTTTGGAGCTTTGCTCGGTCAGGCTCTCGTTGCTGCTGTGAACTCTGCTGCCCTGCGCCAGCCTGGGACGATGAATGCGGGGCAAGGGCCAGGCTGTGCCCCACGGTTTGGCAGCTCCCGGGCGGGTTTGGGAAATGAAGCTCAGCGGTAATTAGCAAACGAGTTAGGTGCAGAGTTTGTGTGCAGACTGGTGGAGCGTCCTGTCGGTTTTTGGATGCACCACTCACTGAGGTACTCGCACACCTTTGCAGGCTTCATTTTGTGAGGACGGGGCCTTCAGACGCATCTGTGTGAATCAAACTAATTCCTGTTCCCAAAATCATTGTGTTCACGCAGGGACCAGTGATCCTTAGCCCTGACACAGCCACCATCACCTTTCCTCGCTGAGAAGTCCTGGATACACCAGATGAACCCGAATCACTGCGTGACCCCAGTGAGGGCGATGCTGGCGATGCAGCTCGGGTCCCACCATGGCTGGAGCTGGAGAATGCCCCGAAATCTCCCCTCTGCCCTTCGCTCATCTCCAGAACCCTCTGGAAGCGTTTGGGCTGGGCCGGATGTGTTGCTTCACACAGCTGGGGGCTGGGTTTGGGGCTGGGGAGGATCAGGGCTGTTTGCTCTGTTTGCACCTGCTTCCTTCCTCCTTTTCTGCTCTTTACTACGAGCAGTTTTATCATTATTTATTACAAGCAGCTTTACCTGGGTCAGGCCCAAGGGCTGCCCCGGAGATGGTCCTGCAGGAGCCATCCCTCCAGCTTGATGCAGGACCTGCAACTCACAGAGGGGCTCTCGGATGGGCTGATTCAAACC
>NW_010165338.1:0-275 GCF_000695765.1 Mesitornis unicolor | reverse complement strand
CGCCTGGCCCAGCCGGTGGCCCCATAAAGCAGGACAGAGGTGGCAGCTCCTTGCAGACACATCCCAATGGGTGAAGCTGTGTCCTGTGCTGGGGGCAGCTGCGGCCGAGTGCTGCAAATCGCCTACCTGCAGTGCATATATTATTTGAGATGCAAAAATGGCATTTGCCCCATGTGCTGTGGGCTCCAGGCTGGTGGGGACTCCACGGGTGCAGCCCCCAGCACGGCCAATGCAGCCCTCGGATGCAGCCCCTGATCCAGCTCCACGTCCCCTCT
>NW_010165337.1:835-1604 GCF_000695765.1 Mesitornis unicolor | reverse complement strand
GGAGCTTTCCAGGTCCCTTCAACTCCTCATACTCTGGGATTCTGTGACAGCAGCAGCAATGGCTTTTGTAAGTCCCTGAAGCTGAAACTCAGTGGGGTCAATCGGCAGAAACCGCGATGCTTTGCAGGAAACATCACGCCAGGTTTGGCCCTGTTTGAGGTGGCAGGAGGGCCCATCTGTGCTTGACAACGGCTCACCCCCAAACTGCAGTGGCTCGTGGTGGCCCTGGGTTTGTGGCTTATGGATGGTCTGGAAATACAGCTCCAGAGCCATAGAGCATCACTCGGGTCTTGCAAGCCCCATGCCAACACCACCCAAGCGATGGGGGCTCAGTTCCCAGGACCCATCATGCACCCCCGGCCACAACAGCAACACCCTGCTGCATTTTGGAGCTGCACCCTTCACAGCAACACCAGCATCCCCAAACGGAGCCGAGGTCCTAAGGAGCCTAAACCGAGGATTTCTGTGAGGCTGCAGCTTCCAGCCTGAGCAAACATGAAGATTAAACCATGCCCTTTAATAGGAACGGCCGCGTTTCCAGCGCGGGGAGAAAAGCGCATTCCCCACCCAGCACGGGGGGACAGGGATGCCCAGATTTGGAAGTCTCTCACTCGGCCCGAGGGCTCGAAGGACGCCTGTTTCCTATGCTCGGGCCAAGGGAGGGGTTTTATTTAGAGGATTCCTGCAGGGGAAGGCGAAAGACGCCGGCTCTGCCGAACACGACTTGGACCTGCGGCAGATACGGAGCCACCAGCGCCTTGCCAGGGCC
>NW_010165337.1:0-770 GCF_000695765.1 Mesitornis unicolor | reverse complement strand
GTGGGCCCGCTCTCCCCCCTGCTACTCACAGGGGTCCTGCTGGGGGGAGCCCCAATGAAGGGGGCTGCTGAAACCATCGCCAGTGGAGCCGTGTTTAAAAATAAGCTGAGGAAACAGCCGCGCTGGGAGGCATCGCTGCCGTTTCCATGAGAACCGGGGAAGCGGCGCCGCTCCGGCCCCGGCTTTCTGACCCCCTGAGGGGATTTCTGCCCAGCTCTTCCCCAGTTTCCCCATGGGGGCTCCTTCAGGTGGGCCCCGCTTTCTGCAGCTCCTCCCAGGGTGGCAAAGCCCCGTCCTGCCACCATCAGCACCCCCGGCGTGAGGGGTCCCGCACCCCAAAACAGCCAGAAATTGGAGGACAAAGTCTGCACCCAAGATAGGGGGCTGGGGGCTGCGGCCCAGGGGTTGGCCCCATGGATCACAGGGTCTTGGTGCCGCTGGGGTCGGAGCAAGGCTCTGCCCTGAGCTGGGTTGGAGCCATCCAAAATCCAACACCGCGGCTTTTTACGGCCTCCGGTCCCTAGAGAGATCCTGCAGGAATTTTCTGTTCCTGCAGGAGAGGAAAGGTTGAGCTCCCTCGAGACCCTGGCGCTTTATTTTTACTTCTGTTTGGGTTGTTTATTTATTAATCTTGAGGAAGGGGCATAAATACAAATTCAACCAGCTGGGACAGGAATGCTTGGTTGACATCCTCACCTTGGGCTGAGCTGGTGTGAGAGGAACTCGGGTGAGGGAGGATTCTGCATCTGAAACCAAGAATTGTATAGATA
>NW_010165336.1:0-12784 GCF_000695765.1 Mesitornis unicolor | reverse complement strand
TGGAAAAACTATCAACACTTGCAGATCCAGGGTTTCATTCATCATCTGAAGGCAGACTGCACACCTGCCACAAAGCCAATTGTTTTAACACTTTCCTGCCAAGCTGTCCACCGCTGGGAAGAGGAAGGGGGTGTGAAGCCACCACCTAACCCCAAAGGCCAAGATTCCCCATCTGTAAACCTGGAGGCTCATTTCAGTCCAGCAGAGTTAGAAATAAAATCATGATCAGAATGGACCATGATTTTCCCCAATGCCAACAGCCAAAAGGGGAACTGGGTCACACTAAATAGTGCGCATACAGGGAAAAAGAGGCTCAAAGGGAACCTTGTCATTGATCTTTACCTTTGTTCTTTTGCCACATGAATTACGGTCCCTGAACACTTCAGCTCAAGCCGTGTTTAGCTCTTTTATCACTTATACCCCTTTCCTGTCCTGTTTGTTCCTTTGGCCAGATCTTTCGCTGCAGTTAATTGACCTGGTTTCACTGATTTCTGTGAAGGTCGGCCAAGCCTCCCAAGCTGAAGTGGGTCACCCTGCATCGCCTACACCAGGGCTTCGGGGGAGGTGGCCATGACTCTCTCTTAACCGAGGAGCCTTTCTGAAGGTGCATTTTCACCTCTTTCACCAGACAACGACTGGAGGAACACCTGGGAAGTGGTGTGAGGAAAAGGAGGGTCTGGTGACTCAACATTGGCGTGAACCACGCACGTGTTGGTTCAGATAAATTTAACTTGGGACTTACTCTGTTTTAAGAGTCTAGGACAGAAAACTACAGCAGCAGATTGTAACTCCACAACAAGGGGGTTATTGCCAAATGGATGCACCAAGTCAAGCACTTACAAGAAACAAATGTATCCAAGGGGGAGAAATAATCCTTGTGTTAAAAGTTACTGCAAACAGAACTGTGAATGTTGCCATCACTGTTGAAATCTGAACTGTGACAGACTGGAATTTCCACCCCTCATAAAACTGCATTTTAGCCCAAAGTGGGAAGCAGTAAGCTTTCTGTTTAAAAAAAAAACATAAAAAATAACAAAAACCATAGGATCTACCCTTTAAACCCACTTTATTTTTAGACCGGGCTAAAATTATGCTTGCAGTTGTATTTATTAAGCTAAATGATCAACTCTAAAAAGACACAGTCCAGAAAAACAGGAATGTAACTTAGTAGATGTGGACAATTTTGTTCATTTCAATGGAAGTACTGGACTGTTACAAGTTAAGCACCAGATTAAGTACTTGATCAGTTCAGAGCCAAAATTAATCCAATTTCTGTAAGAAATTTGTTCTTTAACCAGTTTCCCTTTTGAAATATAGAGAGTAAGAGCAACTTGTGAGCACAGACACCTCCCAGGCTGAATCACAAAGATGCTTGGAAATGAACAATAAAGTGCAGGTAGTGACATCTGCTGTAAAACAAAAGAGCCCCACTCTGCCCTATTACTCCCATATTCTACTGTAATGTTAGTCCCTAGAGTACAGTTGCAAGTGTTTTTCTCAGTACAGTGTGAATGACTCAGTCCCACAGGATTTTTTCCTCTGTTCCCTGTGAGTGACCCATGCGCAGAAAGAAGAAAATAATGTGTTTCACACGGGAGGTTTTCAAGTGTCTTCCTGAACTTGTCAGACCTTCCTTTGCTTTCCAACTCTGCAATACTCTCACTGCAAGCTGGTAATGGCCATGGTTAGACTGACAAGGGATGGTTAAGTGGACCAGCAGACACATTGAACTATGTGCCAATCTGGGTCCACCTATTCAACAGTGCCTTCACTACTGAATTTCTCTTCAGTGGCCATGTGAAGCTTGCGAGCCCCTGGCCTAGGACACAGCTCTGGCATTTAACGTGGTTGCTGAAAGCCTTGCTATGTGAATCAGGCTGACAGCTGGTGGGAAGGGGGTGTCTTCTCTTGATAACCGGAGCACAAAGATCTCTCAGCCTGGTCATCACTCTGAAGATTTGTGAGACATCATCTCCTGTGGCAGTTGTAGAATCCAGCCGTTACTACCTGCTGGCAGATGTGAGCATCAGACTCCCTTTTATTACTGAATGAAGTGAAAGTAGTGAGATATTCAGATTCCTGTGGTCATGGGAAAATAAGGAAAGTGTGCTCAGCTGTAGGATGGTGCTCAGCAAATTGTGACCATCACAGAATCGTTCCTATGACACCATCTTTATATATACATTTAATACATGAAAGCCAAATCAGGCAAACATATGCTTTGGGTTTTATCTTCTGCACAAGCCTCTAATCTTTCCTCAGGAAATTAACATGCAGTTTATCAGTACCTTGGCATTAATTTTTAAAACCTCAAGGTTTCAGCTAAAAGGAACTGGCCATTTACTGGTTTTCTTTCTTATAAATGTAGTTGTTACCTCATTAACTATTTAGCATCCTGGCAGGTTATCACAATGAACTCAGCTTGGCAGATTCTCAGGGCTGTAAACTCTGAAGGAAAATGTCATTGCTCTCCATATCTGATAGATTTTGGTTAGCAGAGATTTAAAAGCAGCAATAACAGATCCTTAATAAGATATGTCTGGCAAGAAGATACAAAACTATTAAGCTGGTTTACATCTGTTTCCTTTTTCATTCATTTTGCTGTATCTAATTACATACTTAACATTAATCTGCTATCACAGTAACTTGGATTATTTGTTTCTGGGTTCAGCTTCCACGTCACTGTCATTGCATTTCATTACTGCTCCTTCACCAGTAAATAATGAGTGTTTTTTTACCTATATACTCAGTCTCCAGCACTCAAAGTGATGAGCAGCACCTCTCTTTAAACACCCCGGTCAGACAAAGGTGTGCAGAATGCTTAGGTAGCTCCTTCAGTTCTATATTGCCAGAGAGTTCAACTGTGTAGAGTCTGATAATTACATATAAAACAGTATGAGATTTGGGGAGATTGGGTGCAAGTCTGTGGAAAGCTTTATGCACTTCACAAAAAACCTGTCTTTTGAGTAAGCATATTTCCCCTAAAGTACCTCATATATAACAGCAGATGTACAGCAGGCTCAGCAAAGAAAGGGGAAAACAGTTATTTTTTTTCATAGGATGGTAAATATTTTTTTCTTGACAATGTGAGTCAAAAAGAAGATAAATGTTTCTTCTCTTCAGAGTAATGTGAGAGTTTGTTTCTGCCAAACACTTTTCAATGTTCAGGTGTGGGAGGCTGGCTCGTGGGGTATGAGTTGGCATTTTGCCCCACAGCAATGCACTTGGTGCCCACCCATGGCGGCACAAGGGGCTCTCAGAGAGACCCTCTCAGTCATCCCGGCTGGCCCACAGCTGTATCAGTGTGTGTCATCTACAGAGAAGACATCTGAAAATAAGATTATGAAGTGCTTCCCAAAAAGGCAGTGCTGACCTGAGCATGGTCTCTGTGCTCAGCGCTGTATTTGTTTGCATCTCTGCAGGTGCCGAGTGTGTTGATTGTATTAGAAGTGGATAAATGCAACCCGATAAGGACAACCATGATGTTCTGCATGTTGGTAGGAATAATCAAGTGCAAATAAATGGGGTAAGGAGCCAACAGAGCGACAAGCAGTTGGCTGAAAAGGCAGGGGGTTAGAGTGGACTGCAGGCTCAATGGGAGCCAGCAGTGTCATGCAGCTCTTAATAAAAAAAGTTTTAAAAAAGAGGAATAAAAAAAAGGCAAACATCATACTGGGATAGATCAGTGAAAGTGCTGTGAGATCATCCTACTATTCGACTCAGCATGAGTAAGGCCATAGCTGGGGTACCATATCCAGCCTGGGGCTACGCACTTGAGGACAGTTGTGGGTCAACCTGAGAGGTACAAAGAACAAGAGTGACTCAGAAACAGAAGTCACAAAGAAAATATGAAGGAACTGCTTTAATCTGAAGAAATGACTGAATTGAGGTAATGATAAATATGTAAGTAGCTGCTCTGAAGTGGGAAAGAGACTATTCTTAATGTCGATTTTAGGAAAGGTAGTGGTGAGCTTAAATCATAGAAACACATGGCTTGGAAATTAAGAAAAAAGATTGCCAACAAGAAGAATAGAGACACAATGGAATAGGTTGCCTGATGTTGCCTCACTGGAAGTGTTTAAGAACAGGTTAAAGCATGTTAGTTAGGTATGGCATGGCTTTGCCTCCAAGCAGGACTGGGAGACCTCCGAAAAGGTCACTCAGTTCTCCTTTTTACGCTTTTGTGCTTGGATGTAGTTGTATTGCTTGTTTAAACACTAGGGAGCAAATACAGAAGACTTTTCTAGAAAACTTCCCCTGGACTACGAACATCAGTGTTTCATCTTTTGGAAATCACAATGACTAAAAGGCAATGTGTGGTAATTCAGTTTGCCAGCCAAATGACTGAGCACAGAGGCCTCTCTCAGCACAGGGTCCCCTCTTCTTCTCATTGTTCCTCAGAATTTCACCTTGAGCTAAAAAGGTGCAATATTTCATTGTAAGTAATGGCAACAGTTGTAGGTGAGCAACAAAGCCAGAATGTGTCTTTTCTGCTGCCTCCTATTGCTCTTCTCACAGAAGAGCTTCTATTGGTCCCACATGCCCCATGCAGTCAGGCAGTGCTGCACACAGAGTATACTTGGATTTACCACAACAGTTTTGGTACATTCACCTTTTCCTGCCAGATTCATTTTGCCAGAGCATCTGTTTACTCAAAGATTTCCCCCATTTGCTGCCAGAATGTCAGGGTGGAGAACTGAAGGTGAGTGTCACAAAAACAAAGAGCAGTCTTGGGGCAGGCAGCAGTTCTTGATGTCTTGCTGTTGTTGCCAGAGGCAAAAAGAGTGTCACCAGCATCTAGTGACAGGTAAAGCTACCCCAGCAGCACCTCCAGTGGAGAGGGGATATGTTCCACAGTTCACTTTCCTGCTTCTTTATGTGCTGATAAAAGCATGTTACCAGAACAACAGGTTTTTATCCTGGCTTTCTAGGGGGAACAGGGGAGATAACAGCTTAAAGAGAAGGAAGGGAGGCGCAGATAATGCTTGAGTTGGGCTGTCTGGTTTCCAGGCTCAAACACATGCTCCAGGTGAGAAACATGGGACCTGCTTTTCAGATTTTTCAGCTCTTTCAGTGAGTCCAGGGATGGTCTCAAACTAATGGCATTTTTTTGGTTTGTATGACTTGAGAAAACAGAGTTTGAGTGATGTTGAAAAGAAAAAAAATTATATACCTCCTATAAGAATTAAAAAAACCCAGCCTTTGCCCTTCTGTGCTTGTACTTATGAAAAATTAAATTCAAGCTGATTATAATAGGTTTGTTCCAGCTGAAGAATATGGTTCAGAGTTTGGATGAGGACTGTCTTCATTTGACAGGCAGTTGGAAGAGTACACATGCTTCAATAAAGCATTGCTGATTTCTGACAGACAGCAGCATGCATAAGCCTAAATGTACTTTTCTATTTTAATTACTTGACCAGTACTCATGAATGGGAGCCTGAGCTTTATCTCCACTGACCTTGAAAATCCCCTGGAGGTTTATGATGAAATGAAGCATATGTTTTCTGGTGATTTCTGGAAAAAGAGGAAATAGAAAAACACTTCTTCCAGTTTTGATTTTTTCAGGAGACAGTGTGATACACCATCAGAGCTTCCACATTGCAGGGAAATTTGGAAGTTCTCCACTTTAATTCCTGTGACATACGTGGGATTTGGCAGCCATATGCAGATACTCAGATCAGGATTTCATACATGACAGCCTTACCCCTGAATATCTGCAGGAGTGTAAACCACATGAACAGTAATTCTGGCTCCTGCTGACAAATCAGATCATCTTAATAGGGGAATTATTGTAATGAATGAAATGTATGTCTGCTCCTCGGTCACATTAATGACTCTGTAGCAGTGTAGGCATACAGAAACTTGCTTTTAATTGATAGCTTGATTATTGGTCTAGCCACAGCGACACAGAGCTCTGGCTCTGCCCGCACTTTGTTTGGTAGCAATGCCTCAGTGCTTATGCCGCTTTCTGACCTAAATGAAGGTGCTGGTTATAGCCTCCACAGAGGTCCTAAGGAGTCCTTGCAGTGCTTGTTACACCCACACTGAACGCACGGATGGGAGAGGAGTGTGAATCAGCTGCTCTCTGAAGGTCACCACGGCTGCTGGGAGCCCAGCTGGAAGCAGAATTAAAATCCTCACTGAGGGATAGGATGAAAAAGTGGTGGACAAGGACACGAATGCAAAGAGAAACACATCTCCGTTTTACTGATTTGCCTTTCACCCTAAGTATTAGGTGACTGCAAGGCAGATACACAAAGGGGTTTTGATGTGGTTTTCTACAATTAGTATTCCTGTCGTCTTCTTTTTTTTCTTTTCTGTGGGCTTTGTATTGTTTTCCTCTTTTTCCTCTCTCATACACTGTCTTCACATCCATGTCTTAGTATTTTTCACACTTCTTTTCTCTAAGGCTTTCACTATGCTTCATCCCAGTTCTTCCCAATATAGCTATGCAGATTTACAACCCCTTTCATTTCCCACAACACTGCTTACGTTCACAGGGCAAAAATCAGCCTTTTCTTGCCAGGTTATGCAGCCATCCTCCCCACCACTCCTGAATGACTCCAGACTGCTATTCCCTTGAGGACTAAACTAGATCAGGATTTATTAAACTGTTAGCCCCCTGTGTGAGTGATATATGGCCTCAGGCAGCAGGCACTAAGGTGAATGCACACTGCTGCTTTGTAAAGGCACAGTAAACCATGGTACAGAGTGCACTGCCCCAGGCATTCCTAAACTATCTTGTCCTGTGTCAGCAAGATGCCTCAAGAACTCTCTATAGAGCTTTCATTGCTTCATTCTCCCTCTGCTCCCACTCTGCGCATTTCAATACAGTAAGGAAAGGATTTCATCCTTAATTGAAATTCCTTTCATCAGCCCAGATATAGCCTGAACAAAGATACTGACATGAAAAAGCAGTCAAGAACATATCTTTAAAATGTCAATTTGCCAGTGACAGGCATAAAATGCAGTCACTGCAAATCAAGACTCTAAGCCCTCATTGTATAGCACATAGCTGCCACTTCCCCACCCCCCCTTGCTACCCCCCCCATAAGTTTTGATGTTTATGCATCTTTGTTTTCCTTTCCATATTCTTCTTATACTGTATTCACAGCAAATCTGAGGATAGCTGAGTCTTGATTAAACTCCTGCAAACCTCAGAGAAAGCTCTTTTAAACCCTGAATAGTGTAATTTATCTTAGACTCATGCTTCTAAAGAAATCAATCGTTCAAGCAGTGTGGGTTTTCTCTATTATTTTTTCTTTTTTTGTTCATTCTGGTAAAGTAATTGATGCACTTTTGTCCATGTAGACCTGTAATTTTAATGCTACATGGGTCTACGTGGCAGGAAATTGCTACGATCTTGCCCAGCTGCAGAAAAAGAAATAAGAAATGAAAGTTCTTTCCACCGGCACAATGTAGGGAAGGATACACCCAACAGAAAAAACAAAGTATGGGCCATCCACTGAAGGCTATTTTTAGCTTGCTTACCCTGGGTGGTTAATTTAGGTGTTACATCTTGAAGTCTTGACTATACAGAGACCTGGCAGCTCATGTGATGGGAAACATCCAGCACCCTCTTGAGCTTCGAGGCCACACTAAGCATGAGGAGCAGGTGAAGATATCTGCAAAGGAGGCGGCTGTGTTGGACTGCCAAGGGTGGGTGAAGCCATGGCCCCAGTGCCTCTTCTGTGGCAGCATCTTGGAAAAGAACACAGTGCTGCTGCCAACAGGGAGGCTGGTCTCTGTTGGGTGGAGGACCCTTCACATCCCAGGAGCAGCAGTCACTGCCCTGACTCTCCCTTCCTCCTGCTAGCAGAAGGAGCAGCAAGGCCAGCCCTTGGGGCCTCAGTGTCCAGCTCTCCTTCCCTGCTCCATCCCTTCCTCTGCAGCAGTGGTTTAGCGCCAGCCTGGCACTGGTTTGCTGGGGGCAACAACAGGAAATTTTACATACCTGTTTGAGAAACCTGAAACTGGCTCTATGTTTCTAAAGAGCTGCTCACTTTAAAAAACTTGAACTTATCAACGCCTTTTTATTACTCATTAATGCCGAGTGTTAGCTGTGAAGCTAAGAAGAAACAGATCAAAAGCTAAAATCTGATTATACAACTAAAGACAAGCAAATGGAAGAATCCATGGAAACAATGAGACACTGCTGGTCAAAGTGCATAATGAAGATATCACATTCAAATCCTGATCCCCTACCAGCTTTGGCTGCATCACAGGTTCTTTCTTGAGGCCCCTCTAATACATCTCCATCATATGATCCCTCTTTTGTTTTATTAGCTCCACTGGCTAATGCTGTGCTTGTAGCACACCCCATACAGCATTCTTGACTTCATTGACAAGGTTTTCACACTGAGTCCTCACACAACCTTTCATCTTGGTACCATGAGAGTGATATGTGTCTCCAGTAAGTTCTTGATGCCACCATCTGTTGCCCATGCATTATCTTTTTCAGAGACACTGAAAACCACTGAAGACCACTCCCCACTGCATTTGCTTCTCCTGTGTTTGGGAAGGTTCTCTCTCTTCTATCCCCCAGAGCAAATTATTTTTTCTTTCCTTCGAGCACACATTTGTCCAGAAACTGCAAAGAACTTGACAGTGACTTGGCTGATGAGAACACAGCCAAGCATACCAGTTTATGGTGCTTAATTATTTCCCCTGCACCTCAGTTTGGTGGACTCCAGTGTGGTCTTTTGCCTTGTGCTCCAGTTGTCTTTTGGTGTTGCTACTGCTTAACATATTCTTGAACAGGCCTGGGATGCACAGATACTAATTTACAAGAACAGTAACAAATAATACTTGCACTCTTCATGCACTGTTTGTCAAGGAAATAAGCAACAATGCATTGAGGAACTTCGTAGTCTGAATTTGGCGTTGTAACCAGCCCTGCAATCAGAGGACAGCTGCACGTGTGCAGGTATTGGACGTGGGCTGTTTATCCAGCTGTAACAGTCACCCAGTTGGCAAGCAGCAGCAGGAAGTTGGGCATGGTTAATGTTTAAGATACATAATCTACACAGTGCTGCTACCAGGTGTCTTCTTTGGCTTCAGTCTCACTGTCCTCTCGCCCATTCTTTTGTCTATTGCGTTCAGGAAAAGGAAGGGGAGTGCAAAGTGCTCTGCCCTTGTAACAGGCACAGTGACGCTACAGGACATGGCGGAAATAATCAAGACATAACCAACCACTGTGTGCTCTATTTGTTATATCTATTTGTTATATTTACCTTTTTGGTAGCTACCTGAAGATTTTCCCTGCTTACCTGAGGCATCTTTATAGGTCTATCAATAGTTAATTAAAGGCTGATAGTACAATTCTCATGGAAAACACATTTTCCTGTGGGTTACTTCCCATCTCTTAGTGGGATTGACAATTTGTTTATTATTAAACGCATGCATATGCTCCCCTTGCAGGGCATATATTAATATCTAGTGAAGAAGCAGGGTACTTCACTGAGCCCTAGTGTCATGTTAGTTACAAGGCACAGCAGTAGGGACATCTTTATTTACAGATCATTAAAAAGATGAGTTCTGCGGTAACAGAACAAGCAGAAATACTTGTTTTTCTTGAGCATTTTCACAGTACTTTGTCAAATGAAAACTATGCAGATGCCTGCTGACTGCAAAATGAAAAGGAGAAGAAAGAGCAGAGGGAAGTATGGGGTTGAGAGAAAAGAGATGAGACAAGAGGGACCACTGGACTGAAGCAGTAGTGTCAAGGGGAACACACAGAAGAAATATCCAAACCAGCCATTCTTAGAGTTACCATTTCAGACACTGAGCATGAGAAATACTGGCACACTTCCCATCTGCTGTCTTTCTGTGCTCACCATAGCTGAGCACCTTGACATAATGATGGCACAAGCTTTGCACAACTGGGAAACATCCTCACCCCAGGGGGAGTGTGAGATCTTTAGCAAAAAAAGTGGCTGAAGGAAGGAGAGAGCCTGCTGTGAGGAACCAAAGCTATCTGTGGTGGTGGAAGCAGCCAGCACAGTTGTTTGGCAGCCTGCTGTAATCAGGACAGTTCTAAGACTTGTCTAAAACAAGGAGAACAAACCAAGCTCTCAGCAGTGCCAGGGACCAGGTGTGTGTGTGAGACATGAAGCCATCTGTGCCCAGCTTTCCACAGCCATTCCTTCAGCCCAGCAAGCTGGAACATCACCCCCCAGCACTAACTGGGATCCTGGGAGCTCAGAGATAGGACTGCCACTGAAGAGGCAGGCAAATGCACGGATAAAAAGTATCTTAATTTTCACTTTCTTAAGCACTTGTGCACTACAGGTCTCTTTTGACAACTCAGGATAAAGGCTATGCACTAAATGAGTGCTAATTTTAAGTCCCAATTGCTTTACTTTCTTGAGCTACAGCCTCATTGACACTGTGTTTTCAGCTTGTAGTGACAGCAGCGGTATTCAGGAACTTCTTTTTCTTACTTCTCCATCTTCTCATCCAGCATGACTTCCATTTCAGTCACTCCCTCTTGCTCCTTTCTTCATTTTGTTCCCCGAGACTTTGGCAACCATTATCTTTCTTGAGGAGGCACCCCCTGTGCAGGAACTATTTTATTGTAGAGGTAGACTAAGGTTAATGTAAACTACAGAGAGTGTATGATGAGAACAATAAAGCAACTTTAATAACTAATAAGGTTTGCACAGCCCAGTTTACTCGCAGAGTAAATTTCATGACACTTCCCCTTGGATTCAAAGAGAACACTTTAATCTCACCGCTATAAACATGACCTAAGGAAGGACCAGGGTGGAGCATGGGAAATATTGTCCTTTTAATTGTCTATTCATTGGAGTAGCAATCTACTTATGATAGAACAGCCTTTGCTGTCTGGCTCCAGGCAAGTCACACTGCCTTTGAGAGGGTTCTGAGAAATGTTACTTTCATTGGTGCTCCATGCCCAAATTCCAGCTCTTATCTCAGTTTCAGAGTGTGTGCAGTGACAGGGACACGTAGCGGCAGCACTAGACAAGCTTTTCTCAGATCTCATCAGCCACATCACTTCTCAGGGTATATCCAGGGTTTTCTCAGGGTATATCCAGGGTTTTCTCAGGGTTGTAGCAGTCTTCCTGCAGGATATCAATAGTGCCTCTTGTAACAGCATAGGTGGAGCTTGAGGCCGTTTGCAATCCCCAAGGAATTTCACAGGGTTCCTCATTTATCTATTCCATACTTTCTTTATCCAGATTTTCCCATCACATTCTGTAGAGTAGGAATCCCTTTCAACATGTCATTGGCCATCCACACAGCCCGTACATGGGGCACGTTGGCTCTGTATCTGCTGCCTGAAGGAGCCCAGCATGAATAGGTGGGACACGCTTCATTACCCTACCCAATCCCTGGGCTCTGTCATGCAGAGGGACACACAGGACATGCCTGGACACATGTAATAAACTGGGTGTTCTCCGTCCTCTGGAGGAAACAGTCCATCCATGTGCTTTCTAGCTGGTTAGAGATACACAATCTTCATTTCCTCCCTTAACAGCCAGCATAGACACAATTATTCCTGGCTGAATTTCGGATTTCTAAAATTCCCATTGTTAGCAAAACTAAATGAAAGACTGATGTGGATGGGGGTTGGTCCTACTTTGGACATTCCAAAGACAAAGGAATATCACACATGACTGCCTCTTTTGTGTACAAGTTTTGAACTAACTTTCTTAGAGTTGGCAAATGGTAGCACTGAAAGAGATCGTCCCAGGCTTGTCACTAATGACACTACCTCAACTAAACGTTCTTGAGTTTTCGCAACTTTGTTCCTCATAGAGAGCAAGTTGGTCATGGACATGATGGTGAAGCACCGTCAAGGGGTGGATTTGCATGGCATGCCTGAAGTCAGGGCACTGGTTGGATGTACATGAATTACACATTAAGTACAACTGCATGGCTATAGATTTCCTTCTATTTTTCACATAGGTTGTTTATACCTAATGCTACATTACACTTTTTTTCCCCGCAGGCACACAGCACCGGTTAAGGATATAGTTATGACCAGTTTTAACAACAGAATGTTACACATAGATACACCCAGTTGTCTTTTGTCCGCAATCTTTTGCTTTGTGCTCTTTGGATCAACACACGTCTTGGAGACACATTACCACGACCAGTGACTCGTGGCTTCTGCCATATGCCCTAAATGATTTGTTAATTTATTCAACGAATTGAGATATGGGGGGTTTTTGGTGTTTTTGGGGATTTTTTTGGTGGTTTGTTTTTTTTAAGGAAATGAGGCTTCTGCAGTTGCACACTATAAGTTCTCTGTGGGATTTCTTGAAACTGCTGACCAATTTCAGTCAAATCTAACAAAACTATAGAGGTCCCCATAACTTTTCAAGTCTGGGATGCACAGCACACTTGATACCAGAGCTCTGGCTGCCACCGGCTGATGAGCAGCTCTCTTCACATTTCTGTGTGACCACATCGGCAATTTTCTAGGAGTGAGACTCAAGGCCACCGAGCACCCCTCATCCGGAGCAACCTGCCAGCCCGGCGTGATCAGGAGGGCCGGCCCCGACTGGGATCCTGGGCCCACCATGCCACCCTGTGAGGGATGAACGCGGCCTCAGCAGCAAACAGCCCCTTCCTCAGGGTGACACGGGCGCACTGGAGCAGAAGCCTCGGGAGCAAGAGGATTCCGAAGGCTGCGGGAGGTCAGCAGGGGCCATTCCGAGGAGGACAGAGCGGCCCCGAAAGCGAAATCCGAAAGCCCATAGAATCCCCAGCACCCTCCCCACGAATGGCGCGAAATGGCCCCCAACGCCCGCCTGCC
>NW_010165335.1:16839-22460 GCF_000695765.1 Mesitornis unicolor | reverse complement strand
CTCTGCCCGCGGGAGTGAAGCGATCTCCTTGAAAACCAGGCGGAACAGGGGCTTTCCGGAACGGTGTTTAATTAAATATTGCTTTTAAACTTTTTCCGCCACAAATTACGTCCACCCTCTTCCTACACCAGGCCCTTGAGAGAGAGGAAAAGCTAAAGTCTAAAGAATTTAGGATGCACCCTCAGGGGTTGGTAAACCAAGGTGAGAAGTGCTGGTTAAAGTGCTTTAGCTGTAATGGTCGACGAATATAGACAAAGCAAGATTGACGGAAAAGGGTGATGCACGTACATGTAGTAAGGAAAATAAGCTTTTGAGCTCCATGTGTTACTTGGAGGGAAATTCTGCTTTGTTATAAGGTAACCTGAGCATTGGTAAGTTGTCGATGGTTTCAGCTATCTGTGTAAAAAGGGACATTAAGCAGTTATTTTAAGGGCTAGTTTAATCTTCCAGCATGTGATACTATGTGTAGGAACTTTATTAAAGATGTTTAATACTGAAGATTGTGAGTTAAGCCCTGTGCTGTAGGGAGACTCAGATAGTTATAGGCCATTTGTTTACTTGGGTTTGCTGAAGAACACTTGCAAGTTCCATTTGGAAGCAAGCCAGAAAAACATAGATAAATAGACAAGGGAGAGAGTTTTAGGCTAAGAACTACATTGTGCCCTTATTTCTGAATAATTCCTTCTATGCTCTAGTTTCCTCCTTTTGCTATACTAAGGACAAAAATATTGTTAGGAGAGAAATATATTTATTAACCCAAGAGTTACTTTGAAAGGGAGTAAGCTTTAATTACTTTTTCTGTCATACATTGACTAACATCTTTGCACGTGTGGCACACACCTTATACCTTGAGATCAGCCTTTTAATGTGCTTAAGTTGCATAACATTTTTGCTAGCATTTCCCATTAACTTAAAGATAATCTTTAGAAACTTTCTGTGCTTCAGCATTTACTTTGTATCTTGTATCAGAGAAAAGTCATTTGAGATTTCTTTTTCTGTATGCTAGAATGGGTGATGAGCAGATTTAGGTAGTTTCATGTAGTCTTAATGTGAAGACTTAATATTGATACACAGTGAGGAGATCCAGTTGATTCTCAGAGGAACCTTCTTCTGTCTCCAAACATCATACTTCTTTTTCTAATTCATTTGTGTTCAGGCTTCTGTTCCTTATGTTTTGTGTGGGGGCAAATGAATATCTTTCGGAAGTATGATTGGCTTCAGATATTTTACTGTGTTTATGCAATTTTCAGTGTATATTACAAGGTACTGTAAAGTTTTGTCATAAAAATGTGGGTTTTGTCAGATTAAAATAAAAGAATTCTGATATATTTTGACAAGTTCTGTTGCACCTAGAAAGGTTCAGAATTTAATTATCTTCCTTGTGGAGCAGTTTGCATAACAGTAGTTTTTGATGAGCACTTAAAAGAAGAGGGTGGAAATCCATGCCCTATAAGATTTTAGAATAAGCTAGCAGCAGCTTTTCCCCATAAGTGCAAGAGGTGTACAGTACAGAGCTTTTTTTGTATGGTAGGAGGAAAACAATAACACATGCTTTTTTAAAAAACAAACTTTTTGGGGAATTACTGAAAAAGAGCATCTTGTGTGAAGTCTTTGATATGCCATGCACCATGTCCTACCTCATCTCCTGTTTGTCTTTGCTAGCATTCACCTGTAGTATCTCTTCCTGTCACACTTCAGTTTGCCTTTGAATGTTTGAATTCTAGTGCCTGTGAGTATGGAACAGCGATTCTGATCTGGAAATCACGCCATACCAGTTTTCCCACATGGTTTTTCTAAATATGCTTCAATCCTTATTTACTGTAGTTATTTTTTATGTGTACTGAACAATGAATACTAAACTGAAGAATGGTATTTTAAAATAGGTTAGCGTATAGAGTTAGGAATAGGATTAGAGTTTAGGTTTAAACAGCAGTAGGCTACTGTTTCAACACACAACCGCCTTTGTTTACTGACAAACTCTTGCTAATATACAAATGACACCCAGAAAATGTCACATTTGGCTTCTAAACTAACCTAGGAATTGTGAAGGCATTTGTGTTGTTTGCCCCACATTTTCCAGAAGTTGGTAGTGTAGAACACAGAAATGTCACCAGCTGCAGCACACAAAAGCCGTACGTATGTGTTGCGCAGCTGATGAGTTGGAAGCCATTTGAATTTCCTAAGACCAGAATCTGAGGTCTGAAAGAGTTTTCTGTGGGATCAAAGAATCTGAGTGCTTGAAACGTTTGTCTAAATTGAATTTTCTTATGCTAACCAGAATAAAGCAATGGGGTTCTGGGGTCTGTACAGTGATTGCATGTATTCAGTTAAATTAACATATGTCCTTCAAGTCTATCCTGGTCTCATTGACATACAAGGTATACAGTAAAATTATATTCTGGGAAGCTTGGGAGATGAGCACACAGCTTTGGGAGTGAGGCGGGAGGGTCATGGACATGCTTCAGTTTTTTCTTGCACTTGATGGTCAAGAGGAGCAGGAGAGAGGCCAAATTAAACTCACTAAACCATAGTATTTCTTCTTAGGGTTGTAAGGAAGAAGGTAAGATGTTTAAGTATATTAGCAAACACACTTGACTTGTGTGGTTTAATTGCCATGTTTTGTGTTACTTTGCTGTACTCTACCTTGTAGGTGTAAATATTCTAGCAAGTACTGACAATTTTCAGTTCTCTCATTATAATGAGAATTTTTTTTCCTGCAGCAAGAGCTTCCTTTTTATACTAGTGGGAAAGTTTCTGTGCCAGATACGTTGGTTTTAGTTGTATTGTATTCTCCCTCATAGATTAAAAAGTGGCGTATCCTTTTTATGTAATCTTTCTCAATGAATACAATTTTTGCTCATCTTTTATTTTAAGGAGGCAAAGCAGGAGAACAATAATACCGAAGAGTATATGTGCTTTTTTTGAGATTAAAGGCAGGGAGCTCAGTTAAATAATTCGTAATGCCGCATAAGCCTCTCGAAGGGGAAATGAATGTAGTTCAACAAAAATTAGTGGTTCTTTGCAGGAGCTTGAAAGAGTCAGGTTAGAAATATATGATAAAAAAGGCAAATGTTTCAGTGCTCAGAAAACTTTGATTGTTCACTTCCCTACTGCTGCATTGGTGTGGTCTTGGTGAAGTCAGACAGGGGCAGCTATAAAATGAGGAAAAGTAATTAAAACGTAGGGAGTTACCGGGCATCTTCAGCAACCTCACCAAGTCTCTTTCTTCATGTAGTCTTGACAAATGTTGTCATTTAGATTATCTTCGTTATACAGACAGAAAATATAGTGACATGTTTTGCAATAAATAGTGTCTCGGAAAATACACTGTAAAAACAGAATTTCTGGTAAGAAATCATACCAGGTCACTTGACTTTCCTGTTTCTAACCTATTGTTTAGGACTTGAGGGTGTGTAATTGTCAATTAAAAAAAAAAGTGTGTGCAGAAAGTTTCTTTCACGCTCTATTTGCTCTACGTGCAAGTGGTAACTTGTGTGTGGCAGATATTTCTACATTCTTCATCTGTCTGATACCTGTATACATTTTTTTCCATTTTTGGAGAATGTTAAATAATAAATCAAGGTTTCTATCAAAAATAAATCAAATATTGCATGTTTTCTGTGCCAGTTTTTCAGTGTATTTCTTCTGCTTTTCCCATTTACTTTTCTGCAAGCTTAGGAACCAATAAGATAGTTGACTGAAAAAATAGGCTGTGGCTTGTGCATTATCATGGTAGTATTGTCTTAGATAACTCGAGAGTAGTTGTTGGGAAGAAGATGCATTTCACAAAATAAGAATTTTGAACTGCCTTATGTTCTAATCTTCATAAAGTGTCATGACACCTTGAACACTTCTTGACCCAGAAGAGGAACCGATAGATGGTAACCAGTGTAGTTACTTGTAGTCTTGTAGGTTTTTCAGGTTTCCCAGCTCTCTTCATTTTCTTTCCTTCTCTCCTTTTGTTGCATTTGCTCTATGTTTTTTCTGTGCTCTCTGCTGTCCATATTTTTTCAGGAGTAAATCTGTACTCCTAGTGGTACGCCTGATTATCTTTTTAGTTTTTTTCAGAAATGACACAGTGTTATATCAGAGTAGAAACTGACTGCAACCAAACTATCCCTTCCTTACTTGTTGAATGCATCATATAATGGAATGCGTGATGTCTTTTTCTTCAAAGTAGGTAGGCTTTCTGCATCTTCTACTTTTGGCAACAGAATGCAAGTTTGGTTCCGAATATAAAACAAAAATAAGATTCTGAAATAGCAGTGTACTGAAATATATATAATTTTATTTTTTAGTTTACATTAATTTGTTGGACTTGATGATGTTAAAAGTCTTTTCCAGCCAAATGATTCTATGAACAGTGTTGGCATACTTCTCCCTCTTTGATGTTTATCCTTTTAATGAATTGTTGTATTTATCTTCATTCCAGCTTTAGTTTGCTAAGCTGAGTAAGCAAGACTAATTTTTCTTCTATACAACAAGCTCTTGGGTCATATCAGTAGCTCCTTTCTGTAGTTCTTGTAGTTAGAACTTTTTTCCTTGAAAACAGGAATTCAGAATTGTATGCAGTATTTCACAGAAGTTGTTGCTCATGTGCAACAGGGTTCGTATTTCCTTATCTCTATTGCAGAGAAATCATTTATGTGCATTTGCCTCTTTCCCCCATTTTTTCCCTTGCAGAGCTGCATCATTTTATAGTTGACCACGGAATACCTATACTCCCAAATAACAAGCTCTGACTACACAAAAGAAGATTGTATCAGTCCCTACATGCAGGGATCTTGCATTTCGTATGACTTCATGTGGCTTCTAGTGTGCCACTTCCCAAGACTCGGTCACTTGCGTGTGATACTCTGTTCCCCTTTTATTGCAGTGCTTTCCACTTCTGTCTCAAGTTAAATCTACCTATTCTTTCCTGGCAGCATAGTTTAAAAAAAATAATTTTTGGAGGAACTAGTAGTTCTTTTCTAGTCCATGTTTAGTTCCATGTTTGCAACATCCTACTTTATTCTTGTAGAAAGATTCTTTCTCATTTTAAGATTACCTTCTTATCACCTTTATTTAACTTCAGATGGTTTACTGAGTCCATATTGCTTCTTGTTTCGGTTTCCTTTTTTAAGGAAATGACTGATTAATTTTTTAGGTATAGGATTAGTCCAGCATGTGCTGAATTTGCTAACGCTTAGTGCTTTTTTTATCCTGTTTTCCTTTTTAATACAGTTGAATTCAGACCACTAAACCTGATAACTTTTTTTTCTTCTTAAGGTGTTAACTACTGTATTTTTTTTCCTATCCAATCCTATGATGGCACATTTAATTTGGTTTTATTAAAATGCTCATTGCAGTTTTTTGAGACAGCTCTAATATTTTAGTGTAGATATTTTCAGTTCCTCAGCTTCACTGTATTAACCTCCTCAAGTTATGTTTTTACCTTGAAAGGTGTTAATATATTTGCATTCCCACTAACTAGCCTGTCATTATTCCTGTATTTAGTGGCATTATTTCTATTGTAAACCAGGGCACATTTTATCATCACCAGTACCTCCACAAAATGGTATAACTTCTTCTGTATTTTTAAAAATTATTATTATTATTTATAAATAATAAGTGGTTTCACT
>NW_010165335.1:307-16820 GCF_000695765.1 Mesitornis unicolor | reverse complement strand
GGTTTTGTGGCTAGAGGTAGCACAAGTTACCTTTTCTGTGAAGGAGTAGTTATAATGTAAGGTGTCCCCTCAGTTCCTGAGCAACAGATGATCTCCAATAAGATACTTGATTTTTCACTTACAAAAGCTGTTGAAAGGGAGTGAAAGATCAGTTTGGTGCTACAACTGTTCCATCCCCTGAATGCAGCTTCTTTGGATAGCTTCTTGGAATTCTTGAAAATGGCGAAGGCATTTAACACTCGATATTAGGATATCTCTATGACAGTGTACAAAATTAACTTTCAAAGGGCATTCTTGGACATGCCTTATAATTGGGAACTTTTCACCTGCAAGTGTACAGGTGAAGATGCTCCTTTTACCAGTGAGGATGGAAAATATTCTATAAGATTGTATAAGACTGTAAAGTCAGGATGATTTTCAAAGACAGCAGCAAGGTAAGTGGAAGATGCTTTTTGCTCAGTTCTCCAAAGACAACTGAAAACTATTGGTTCTGTATGTGTAGTTTGATTAGATGTTCATAGCAAAACACCTTCTTGTGAAAGCTTGAGGAAGCATTCAGACTATTTCATATTTGTAGTTGTGAAAAAAGGGAGATGGAACAAATCAGCACCAAAGTGCTGTTGAGAAGTGAAGCTGTCGGCAGTAGGAGAGAGCTGCCTCTTTGGAAGAGATGCAGAGAGATCTGTAAAACTTTCTCCAGATCTTGCAGCTCCCTCCTTAACTATCTTACATTTTTTTCCTAAGCTTCTAACAGAAACACAGGAGGGAGGGGATGGGGGAGTGGTCTCTGTTATGTTTTTTCATAGCTCCCATTCTGGGGTCTTTCTCTCACGAGGAATTCTCTCACTGTTGCTTGTTGCTTTCCAAAGCAACAACATGAATTGTCAGAATTCTTAGCAGTCCCTTTGCTGCCTCTGACAGACTCCAGATATCAGCTGGGAAACCACCCAGAATCACTGGTGCTGTTTTCCTGAACCTGTGGGCACACAACAGTAGTTCATTGATTTGTACTGGGTTAATGTTTGGAGAGTAGCTGTTGACGCAAAAGAAGATTTAGGACAGCAGGTGGGTGGTGGGTGGGTGGAAATTATCTTTCAAAGTTTTGTTTTCCGCAGCAGAGATGCATTTCAATGTAAAGAAATAGATGTTGTATCTGAATATACCAGATTTGTTTTGCAAATAAGTGATTCCAATTCTCTAACTCTTTGGATTCATTTACATAGCAAAATATGTATGCCACAAGCTGTGTCTCAATTTGTAAGCTATGAAGGTCCTGGCTAACTTTCCATGTTAATAGCTACATTGAATGTCTGAAGTAGCTTATCTAGGTGACATTGATGGCTGTATCAGGAACTGTCAACCTTTTGGGAAGGACAGGTTGGAGGCCAGGTATTAAGTGCACACTGATTAGTTTGATCCCTGAGCCTTCTCCAGCCTAAACAACCCCAGCTCTCTCAACCTCTCCTCGTATGACAGGTACTCCAATCCCTTGGTCATCTTTGTGGCCCTTTGCAGGACTCATTTCAGTCTGGCATATACTGGGGAGCCCAGAGCTAGACCCAGCACTCCAGATGTGTCCCACTAGTGCTGAGTAGAGGGGCAGGATCACCTGCCTTACCTGCTGGCAACACTCCTAATACAGACCAGGGTGCTGCTGGCCACCTTTGCTGCCTTTTCCCCCACTAGAAAGATAAGCCATTCAGTCTTAAGTGCTTTTTGCAGTGTGACATAACTTGCTTTCTTTACCTCCCCAGTACTAATGCATGTATGGTATCTATAGTGGTAAAAGTCAGAATGCTCTTGAAGTAACTTTGGCTTTGTAGTCAGAGGCCTTTAAAAAGTTTAGGGGATCAACTTCTTTACAAAGTAGGATAAAATTTAGTGATTCTTGAATACCGTAGGGATCTCTGGACAGCAGAGGTAAGTTTCAGAATGTAACATTTTCAAAACATAATGCTCATCAACATTGCATACTATGTATCATCGTATTCTTTTCTGAAGAGTGTTCATGATAATATAAAGGCTAATAACTAAAGCTGACTGAAGAGATTGTGGTACTGACTGAAAATATTGCTGCTTCTGTTTTTTCAGACGCTCCTATTGCAAAAGCTGCTGTTGAAAAGAAAAATTTTTTTATAAGAAGAGAATGGGTAAGTTCATCATCTCGGAGGGCTTTTTTTTGTTTCTTGTCATGTGAAGCATTTTCTGTCTTACACTGGTAGAAGAAAACTGTTCTGTTTTCAGGTTTTTTGTTTTTGTTAACTAAGGTCAGTGGTTGAATTCTGGCTGAGAGATCATAATAAGGACTGGCTTTCTCCGATAAATTACTCTGTATATATGTGTATGACCTGACTAAATGTCTGAAACTGTCGTATCTGCCTCTCTGCAAATGACTGGTTCATGAAACATGATTGGACGGATTCTGGTTTTATCTGTATTTTTTCTGAATGTATTTTATCATCTTTAGTGCCAGCAGTATTTTACTAAAATTGGCAATAAGTACACGATAATTCAATTGTAACTTCAGATTCACAAAGCAACCTGATTGGGGGAATGTTATGTTTGCTGTAACACTAGATGCAATACAAGGTACTCATTCTAATATAATTAATATAATTTCTGTTCTTTACTTTGTCAGAAGGAGATACAATACTAACAATCAGATCTCAAATTTGTAGCCTGTATCTGTTTTGTCTTCTGTACTTCTGCATATGATCATGAAACACTGGCAGTATATTACTTTTCTAGAAGTGTACAGGTCTCTTCTGTTACTCTTTTCTAAGCTGGAAGAACTTCTAGAACTTTAATTTTCTTACTTTCTGTTAAGATTAATACTATTCTGAAAATCAAATTTTGTGTGTAGTATCAAATTAAAGTATTTTTAATGGCATTCTAGCAATACTTGCTATATTAGTTCCTTATGAAATGCAGTATTTGAAAGAAGGCATTAACTTTTCAGTTTTAATTTGATACTAATTGTATATTTAGTGGGGTGGAGTTTAAACTGCTTTTTTCAAAAATATGTTAATATTATTGCAGTCTTTATTACTCTAAAAAGTTTACAGGAACTTATAAAGACCAACTACAGAGACAGTCTCCTTAGCGCCATGGTATCCTATTGTGATAAGCACGGTATAGGCACAAAGTAGAGAGTGGTTTGTACCCCGGAGCGCATGCTGCTTAAATGGGCAAGACAGGTGCAAGATGGGGAAAGTGTTAAGACTGCACAGGGTGACCAGCGCAGTGGTGAAAACAGTAATGTTTTCTTCAACTTTTAAAGATAGTGATGTTAGGAAAGAATAAATGAACGAACAAAAAGGGAAGTGTGATAGTGGCCTACAGAGAAACGAAGTAGAAAGCGGGTATATAGCGAGACAGAAGGGAGAAGGGAAACAGAAAATGCACCATCAGAACTGCTGTGGGGAGAATTTCCAAATCTCCTTGGTTTTGGTGCTTTTGCAATTTCTCTGTTGTCCACCAAAGGTCACAGCATGGGTGTGCACTAACACTGTATGGTTCTGGGTCTGGAGGAGCAGTCGAGGAAGATGAATCCTATTCTATGTCATTTCTTCAGTACAGGAATACTGACTGCTTTTATTGTTACCCAGGCTTCAAAAACCTCTTTTTCCTTGCAGTCTGTATGTTGAAATATTAGATATGTATTTAGGTAATTTTGGTAAGTATTGTTATGATAAGCATGGCAACAGCCTTATGGAAGGAAGCAGTAGCATGTTCAAGTCACTTGAGAATGTGTAAAGGAAAATTTCATCCTTGAGTAGATTTTAGAAATCATGTCAGAATTTATTGATGGAGAAATGAGAGGAGTTAATTTTAAAAAAATCCCTACTTTTCAAAAATTATTACTTTAAAACAGATTACTGAGCACTTCAGAAAAGTCATCTTCAAAGATGCAAAATGCTTGTCTTATTTCTGGTTGTATGAGCTTCTGCAAGCATAGTAATAGAAGAGACTGCAGCTTGTGTTCTGATGTGAATCAGTCCTTGTGTTCTGAAATTGTTAATCTGTTTTCCATTACAGATGGAGAAGAGAAAACATACGGTGGCTGTGAGGGCCCAGATGCTATGTATGTGAAGTTAATATCCTCCGATGGCCATGAGTTCATTGTAAAAAGAGAGCATGCATTAACATCAGGAACAATAAAAGCTATGTTAAGTGGACCAGGTAGGCACAAAACATTTAGTACATTTATGTCCTTTGCTTTGACTTTTGGACGGTTTGAACTTATGTCATGCAGTGAAAGAAAGTTAGAATAAAAGTTAAATTTTCCAAATCCTGACTAGTTCCTGTTTCCAGTGGAACAGTCCACCTCTGTGGGGTATTGTACTACCAGACACATAATTGCACTCTGCTTCTGGACAGTTAGCAGACTTTTTTTAGTGTCATTACTACTCATTTCCCATAGTATGACAACTTGAGGGTATCACATAAAACATGTAGCTGTCAAGTTCAAGACAAACAAGCGTTGGTAGTTCCTTATTGCACCCTCCATGGTGGAACTTCTAGTATTCAGTATGGCTGGTATGGGGTTAATTTTCTTCCTAGCAGGTCCTGCTTTTCTGTGTTTTAAATCTGACCAAAACAGTGCCAATAACATACCAGTGTTTTAGCTGTTGCTGAGCAGTGTTTGCACAGTGTCCAGGCCTTCGCTGTTCTCACTGTTCCCTGCACCCAGTGAATAGGCAGGGGTGTGTACAAGGGGTTGGGAGAGAACACAACTGGGCAGGTGTCCCAAACTAACCAAAAAGATATTGCACGTTGTATATTGTTATGCTTGGAAGTAAAAAAGAAGAGGAAGGGTGTAGGGAGGTTAGCCATCTTTTGTTTGGGAACTGGCTGGGCATCAGTCTACCCATGGGAGGTGGTGAGTAATTACCTTTGCATCAGTTATGTTTCCTATCTCTTTTTCCACTTGTCTTTCGATTTTTAAGCAATTTTTTATCTCAACCCACAAGTTGTCTTGCTTTTACTCTTCCTGTCCTCTTCCGTTGTCCCACTGTGGGGGGAAGCAAGCAAGTGGCTGTGTGGTGCTTAGCTGCTGACTGGGGTTTAGGCCACATGTTCACAAGATCCTGTGGCAAGGAGTTCCTGAGTTAGCTTTAGTTTGAGAGGAAAGTAGGTAAACTTATAGAAGATAAAGGCCTCATGTTACTGAATATATAAGACTACCTCTGGTTTATGAAGTGTCTGGACTAATTCTTGAAGACCGAAAAGGTAGAGGATAGAACAGGTTAACACACGCGCTTTCCCTCTTCTCTAATCATGTGTACCTTTACCTTTGGCCACTTGAGTGTTGGGCAGTGTTGACTACATCGAGCTCTGGTCTGAATATGGTAATTCTTATATTATCTTTTAGATTCTGTCAAGGGGGTTCACCGGAGAGATCTATTTGCTTAATGTCTTTTAAAACTAGTAATAGTTGGGCAAACTGAGCAAGTAAAATTTTCAGCTTAATGTTCTCCTAAATGTCACTGTAATGGTTGCATTTGAAAATATGTCGCAGGTCTGTTTTGTGTGATACGCTGCATGTCAACCTCCCAGACATGTAAGAGGAAGAGTAGTTACAAGACCTGTTCCAGAAACAATATGAAGGAATAAAAGACAAAGTAGCCTGCTTAGAAAACTTAGTCTGTAAAGGAGTTAGCATTCAAGAATATTTTGTATAATAACTAGCAAGATACATGGGTTCACAAGGCAAAGTACTCTTGCTGTCTAGTTCAGTAAGGTCATAATGTCATTGATGTGTAAGTGTTCTCTGGTTCAGTACCATGACGCTGCCAATATGCAAACACTTCTTCTCTTGCTTCCTACTGTTCCTGTACCAGAATTCAAGCCAGATTGGCTTCAGCGCATGCAGATATTTCTGCACAAATGTGTGTAGACATTAGTAAATAGCTCTGCTTTGTAGTTAGAAGAGGATTCCTGTAGAAATAATGGGAATCAAACATTGCTAGGTCTCCCATAAATACTGAGTAAATGTTCAGGTTTTTTGGTATTTTCTTTCAGTTTAATGAGGTGAAAGTCCAGAGAGATAAGGAAAAGAGGGACAAAGGTAACTGTAGAAAGGCTGTTGGGACTAACCACAGGATGACTTAATATCATCCAAGTTTCATGCTTATAGGCACTATAGAAAGCAAATTTCAAATTTCAAAGCTAATTTCAAACCAAAATTTGGTTTTCTGAGACTTGAGCTTGGCATAAATTCTTCAATATCTAATAGGGATAAACTCATACTATGTGTAACCTTACCTCCTTGTCCCTTCTGCCTGCCTGTTTTCACAGCTTATCAAGTTAATACATCTTTGAGGTTTCAACCCTCTGTCAAATCTGCCTGAAACTCAGAAATTCAAAGCTAGTGGGATCACAGAGGGCACTCCTGCTAAGTGTGCATATGCACATATGGAACACCTATAAACTTTTTTTTTTCATAGAATAACAATGTTTTGGGTTGGAAGGGACCTTAAAGATCATCCAGTCCAACCCCCCTGCCATGGACAGGGACACTTCCCACCAGACCAGGTTGCTCAAAGCCTCATCCAACCTGGCCTTGAACACTTCCAGGGAGGGAGCATCCACAACTTCCCTGGGCAAAGACAGCTAGAAATCTGGATCAAAACCTGGTTGTTATTTTGGGGGTTTTTTATTTGTTGGTTTTCTTTTAAACATTGTTTTAAACTGTGTCCTTTAGAGCTGAGCACGCTACAGTTTTAAAGCACCTATCAAGCAAGCATCAGAATTAAACCTAAAATTCTGGTGTAGTTGTTCATAATATTGTTAAAAGGCTGTGGCCAAAATAAACATTTTGTAATTCAAAGATTCTTAATATTCTTCAGGGTTGTGAATGTGGCGCATCCTGCTTTATGTTGAAGAATCTAATTTCCAGGAATATGGGACTTCACAAGTCTATTTAGTGTGTTTTGTATTAGTGTGGTAAAGTGTTTCAATTTGAAGTGAACTGAGATTCTGATTTTTGGTGTGGTGTTTTGTTTTTTTTTCTACAGGACAGTTTGCAGAAAATGAAACAAATGAGGTGAATTTTAGAGAGATCCCATCCCATGTCCTATCCAAAGTATGCATGTATTTCACCTACAAGGTCCGCTATACTAACAGCTCTACGGAGATTCCTGAATTCCCAATTGCACCTGAAATTGCACTGGAACTTCTGATGGCTGCAAACTTCTTAGATTGTTAAATAAAATAAATTATAATAAAAAATGTAAAACTTTTTCAGTATTTAATACATGTAGTTCAGTTAGTAACTTTTTTCAGATAGCATGTTGCGTGTGTGCTGTTGAGAACTGTAAAGTTCACTGCAGAGGCAATTGTCTTCAGTCCCTTTGCATATAGCGGTCATTCAGTTGAAGTTTGTTTTGCTGCTTACACAAATAAGGACCTTTTCACAAACCGAGACAAATAAACAAATATGCCAATTAGTAGATGGCTATGCCTTATCCTTTAGGTGTGGTAGAACTTTCTTTTAATACAATGACCATAGGAAATACTGGAGTTTAGTCTCATGCTTTCTGAAAGGTAATTCTAGTTAAATACAAGTAGCTGTTTAGGGTTTCTAACTTTCTCTTATTGTTAAAGTTTCTAAACATCTGAACTTAATCTCCTTTGTAAGATAGCTGTCCTTTAGCGTAGTTATGCAAACTAGGTTAGAAGTGCCCTCCTTAAGGTTTGTATCCTGACAGCGATATTCCGTTTAGGTTGAAAGTGGAGTATGTAGGAGAATGCTCAAGGCTTTTAATTTAAATCCTAGTATAGACGTGTAAAGTTGTAGTTGATACATTTTTCTTTTATAACCTAAATTTTCCCTGTTAGTAATTACAAATATTCAAGTCACTTGTCTGTACAGTAAAACTGTGATCCTACTGACAGTGGCTTTTAAGGGGGAAAATAACTGTTACAATCTCTGTATATTATCTTCTGTATAACATATAAGGTTATTCTTAATGTACTGTCACTTGACCTGATACGGATTTTATATGGCTTCAGTTATGGTTTATTTCCATTGTTGTGATTTGTTATGTAAAGTCTGTATTTAATCTTTAGAGTAGTAGTCATTTAAATTTTGTAACATAGCAACTGAAAAGATAGCAATTATCCTATCTTTTACCTCCTCCTTGACCTCTCCCTTGCATCCACAGAAGATGACCCTGAAATGTGGAGGTCTTTTATATTTGAAGGAAAGGGCATTAAGCAGATGTTTAAGGAGCTGTTTTATAAATTTCATAGGTATTTCCAATGTTTTTACAAATATTTTAGGGGAAAAGGATTGGCAAGCCACTGACATAATACTGGAGTGGAGCACATAATCTCTTGGTAGTTCCTGCTGGTAATTGCCTATACTATCAATTCATTGTTCAAAACAAGTTTTCCATAAAGGGAAAAAAAAATTAAACTTGAGAGAAGAAGTTGCTTTTTGTTCAGCCACAGCCTGAAGAACCCTTCTACCAAAATCATCTGTAAATGAGAATAAAGCTAATGCATCATGACAAATAATAAGCATTTCCATCAGCTGCCACTGCTTCAGCTTTGTTTGGATCAAGAAATGGTTCTGGTCTTTCCTGGAAAAATCCCACTGCCAGACGGTGGGACCTTTTTATTGATGTATTAACCCATGGTGAATTTAGAGGGCTGAAACACTCCTCTAAACCTGTTTGCCAGCATAAAAACAACTTTGAAGAGATTTTTTTTCTGGACAAAAGCTGGTAACTCTCATAGCCTATGCAGTCTCCCCATGAAGGAGTTAAGTTCTGAGAAACGAAATTTTACTCTGAGCTTGAACAATGCTTGATAGACAAGCTGGCATTGGTCAATGTGTTGATAGATTAGATGACATTTATTCACATAATGTACTTGGCACAATTTATTGTGATTAATGTGGGGATGTTAATGACTAGATTGGTTTTGCACGATAAAGCTGAAGTGCATTGCAAGGTGATTGTCTGAAATCCTATGTTTAAGCACTCTGTTCAGTGCTGTTAGTAACTCGTTTTCAAGAGCACTGAAATGATAAAACGCAAACCAGAGATACCCTGTTATGCTGCTTCTGTTAGAGCCGCTAGGATTACCCTAAAAGGTCAAGGAGATACCAACATGGATATTTTAGTCCCAACTACATTTCAGTCTGAGCGAGTCTTAAGTTCTTTAGCCATTTTTAATAGTTTTGAGATTAATTACGTGAAGCTCAAAATCGAAGTAAAAAGGATGTAATTTTAATTTTTTTAAAAAACTTTTTCATTTTTTAAGCAATCCAACACAATTTCCTGTTAAGATACGTTGCATTTTATGATTCCGTACTTCAGCAGTGAGGTAAAGTAGCTGGTTTAGTTCTGAATAATAATCTCATAGTTTTTTCTTCAGCTTAATGTAACATACAGTAGCTTTGAACACTCAGGAAATGCAGTAGTGTCCTAGAGCGCACTATATGCAAAACCACCGTCTGTTAAGAAAACTAACCTGCAGATTTCTAAGGGGGAGGGGGGCAGAGAGAATTAGTGCAATTTCCGTGACAGTGACATGGGTACGCTATTATCAGACAATTGGAAACTTATCACGCTTAACCCCTGAGTTCTAAATAAATTTCAAAATTGAAAATTTTTAAACCTGTGTTTTTGTTGATTTATGACAGAGCAAGTATTCACACGTAGAAATGTATTTTTCATGGTTCTGTGGTCAGCAAATTGCTAATATAATTAGTGTTTGGGTAATAAAATGGTGAAACTGCATGCATAAAAGTAAGGGTTTATTTTCATAGTTCTGAAGATTTTCATAAATTTGAAGTGTTGAGATATCTTTGTGGTCCTCTGAGTTACAGGTATGCACAATTCTCAGAAACAACCAAGTATTAAAAAGATGGTATTCCTGAACAGCCTCGAAGGGGTTATTTTAAAAGGCTACAGGTATCTTGTCCTGTATCTGACGGTTCAGATTTTAAACTGAACCACTGATTTGGCCACAAAACCTTCCAGGTTCTTTACTAACTGTAAGTAGTGAGAAAAGTCCTGCTGGGTTGTGGTTTTTTCATCGTTTGAGTTTGTGTGTGCTGCTGAAGAAGTCTCTGATGGTCTCCAGTGGGAAATGGTCTCTGCGGCCAGAACGGTCAGATCTCTGCTCCACAAGACATGAAAGTCTTTTTTGGTTTTGAGGTTGAAGAGGATTCGCCATAAAGATTCACCATGCCACTATACTCAATGCTGTGTTGAACACGATGTCTAAAACACATTTCTTAATTAATGGCAGTGAGCGTGGAAAAAGGGTTGCTGCTGTATATCGTATTTCACAGGCATAAGTTGCAGCAATGGCTAGTTAGGTATTTTCACCTTTTCTTGTTTTTACTGTCACATTGCAAGAGGATTCCCAACATCTGCCTAAGTCTATTGGCTTATGATGAAGTAGACAGAGAAATTAATGGGATGGGAAAGTTAACTTTTCAGTCCATGTTTTGTGTTCCTAATTTTGTTTAAGTCTCAAATGTTGCAGTATAATTTGAGTAACAGCTACTGCTGAGTCAACAAAAGTATGTGCGGGTACTAATGAGAAACAGCAAGTTTCCCTAGCTGAAAATTCAAGGTGGAGGCTGTAAAATTAATTTCAGCACCTGAATGAGAGAAAAAGGAGCAGGTACTCATTATCTTAAGGTTGAGCGGACCTGAAAATTAAACTAGTATGCTATTTCTTAAAGACATTGACCAAAGCTTTGCAAAAAAGGCATTTGGTAGTTTTCCCCATGGAAGAAGTTCAACTCTGAAGGATTTTTTGACAATAAACTGCATTTGAGTTGGATTTCTTTTTAAATGTAGCTTAATAGGTGGCGATTTTATGGGAAGAAAGCAGTGCTGTGAACTTGATGTGTTGCACAATGATTTGAAGAGCTAGAATAGAGCACACGGTAGATTTTGTTGTTATCAGTCTAAAAAGCTTGTTTGAGTGTCATCGCTGGGGCAGCACAGAGAAAAGAACGGTGAGTTGTTGTTAATTCAAGTTTTAACAAGTGTTACGTGTCATGAAGTAAAGCCTTGAGTATGTTCTGTCTAAAACGGGTGTTATGGTGCAATCTCTCTTCTGTGGGCGAAAGGTCACTGAGATTAAAAAGAAAAGATATTTTTCTCTGTCATTGCCACATTACTGTTTTATGTTTACGGAATACAGGATTTTCCTCCCACGTAGCGTGGGAGAAGAATCAGATGCAAGCTCATGGTTGTTCTCAGACAAATGGGGTACTTCAACATTTTATCCTATTGAGCTCAAGTCCTCAGATGGTTTTCAAGATGTTAATCATGCAATGTTTTGTAGCCTCACTTTGTCGAGGGTAGAATTGGAAAATTAAGTTAACATTGCCCCTGAAATACATACTGCATCTCAGGTGGGTAAAAGGAACAGCTTGAGAGTTTTTAGATAAGTAAAAACCTTACTGTACAATGCCAAAGTTACTGGTTTTCAGAATAGTTTTGTGAGATGAGTTTTTTGGGAATACAGGCATGGATTAATGCTACTCCTTATTTATTTGTTGCCAATTTCTTTCCTCAACCAGAAGTTACTTTGAAGTTAAAAACAAATACTGTCAATTCCTTTAATGTTAATTCAAATTTAAAACTGCCTTTTCAGATGAGAATTCATAGCTAAGGCTTTTCTTCCCATGAAAACAATATTACTGGTAACCTGTTTTCACTGAGTAACAGAAAACCTTCATCTCCAAAATCACCACTACACAAAAACATAAGTAATAAATAATTCATGTCTTAGGTAGCTATAAATTCTTGTTACTCTGTCTAGTAAAACAATGGGGTGCTTGTTCTGCAGGTTAATTCACTCATGCATAAATAGTTCTCAGGTTTGGCTGGTATCACCAAGCCTCAAAAACACCTAAAATCTAAATGCATTTGGCTTAAAGGATTTTATTTCTCTTCTTATCCAGGGAAAACTTCCCACATTCCCATCTTAAATTGACATACGATGTTTTCCAGGCATGACACTTTATTTGAGTTAGAATTATTTGTAGCAAACTCCTTGAAACATGTAAACGATACATCAATATCGCACTAACATTTAAGCTGCTTTCAGATTTGTCACAGAGCACTTAAATAATGAAAAACATTTGATTTAATAAACAACTATGACAAAACAAGAGAACTCTCTGAGTACATTTAACTGAAATATTCCAGGTACAGCTCATCCGCTGTGTTTTCCTAACATAGTTCTGCTTCGTGGTTGTTGTATCCCACGTGAAGTCTTGTCTTTCACTGAGCAGTGTCTGAACCCTTGTATTTGATGAGACGCAGTAATCAACCTGCTCACATGGGCTCTGGAAACATGCTTTTGATGTGAAAGAACTTTTAATAATTACATAACCTTGCACTTTTTATTACATTATTTTATTTAATTGAATATAGGTCCTACACAATGCTCGTATTTTAATTTTTTTACAGCTTTTATCTTTATAGGTATTTATCTTTACAGCATTTTAAAGAGTTAGAGGACTACTGGCGCCAAAAAAACATGGCTTGGTAATTACTACAAATTGGTAATTACAGCATATTACTAAACCTGGCAATTCCACTGCCTTCCCTGGCCGCATGTCTTCCTTCCCCTGCAGTAATTATAACAGCTGTGTGTCCACATAACAGGACAGATTATTATTCTGATCTGATGGAAAATTATTTTAGTAGTTTAGTCCTCCTGTGGATAAACTGAAAGCCACAATGGTTACAAAATTGTCAAATGCTATACAAGAGAAGAAATGGAAACATGTGAGATCTGAGAACAAGATTACCCTCTTCTGCAGGCACTGCACTTGCAGCAGATCAGGAATAAAGTAAAACTTCAGCTTCGAGATGAAAATGGAACATGCCAATGACGAAAAAACTACATTATCACTAAGGAACAAAACAGCAATAAAAGCAGCTCAAAGGCATTTTCCAAGTTTAGGATATTTTTTATTTTTAGCTACGTATGCAATTTATTTTTGTTATATTCTTGATATAATCTTGTCTTGGTTTGATTCTGCATCCTTAGATGGTGTTCTCTGCAGGTGCATCAAGCTTGTGCTTATCAGAAGATCTCCGTTCCACAGACCTTTTAGGCCCAGTGCCCTCCTTTAAACAGGCAGGAGTGGAGGAAGTTGGCACAGTGCCCCTGAGAGACAAGGAGTACTCCACACTCCTGAGCTGTGGTCTCCGGGCACTGCAGACTGGTTGCTACACCACTGGAGTAACATGGGAAGGTTAACATGAATGTATGGATGACTCCTGTGGGAGAAGGAGACAAGACAGAAAGCTAAAAATGTACAGCGGACAAAAGAAATCAAGCTCTCATGTTGTTACAGTGGCAGAAACTGTGAAGAAGCAGGCAGTGATAGTTCAGTATGTAGAAGACTGATATAGGGGGAAAAAAAGGGAGAGCAGAGGAAAACAATGTTTGGTAATGTCTGAAAACATTACAGATAATGTAGGGAATGGAATATGAAATTATAAGGACCCTAATCAAGAAACATATTTGACCTTTGTGAAATCGGATAGAACCATAGAATCACAGAATGGTTTGGGTTCATCCAGTTCATCCAGTCCAACCCCGCAGCCAGAGGCAGGGACACTTCCCACTAGACCAGGTTGCTCAAAGCCCCATCCAACCTGGCCTTGAACACTTCCGGATAGACAAATTCTGATAGATATATCAGAAAATTATCTAATAAATGCAGTTTGAACTGAAATGCAGTTGCATTTTTCCTGTAAATGTAAGGCAATGCAAACTCTGAAGAAAAGTGGATTTTTAGATTAAACTTATTAATACTTAGAGAAACAATTTCAGTAGGAGGTACAGTTTTCATTATTTGCTCTATACGGTTTCAATATCTGAGTCATAATCATGAATCTGATCAGATCAGTGCAAGATAGCTTCTGAAATAATGAAGATAGGTTAAATTTCTCTTACCCCTTAAGTTTTGAATACTGGGAACCTAGGACTCCAATCCTTGAAGCCTCTGGTAAAACAGGTTGACTGGTGCAGGATCAGGCTGCATTAGCCAAATACTAAAGCTTTCTTTTTTAAAAACCAAACAACTATTGCATTGGCTACCTCTACACCTGCAACAGATTAGGAAGGGTTAACTACAAAAGTGTTTTCTCCTATGTTTTGCAAAGGTAAAGTTCAACACTGAAATGAACAGCAAATTACAATATAACCAACTCCTTGTGAAATCTACCCACTCTGGGATTTTGGGCTTTTCATTGCTTAGATTACTGAATAACTTAGAACAAAGAATAATATGAGCCATCACAAAATCAAGAATGGAACTGTATTTAAGGAAGAAAATACTGATACAGATATAAATTCTTTCTGGGAGTCTGCTAATAGTGTTTGTTTCCTTATTGTGCTTAAGGGATTGAGTCCCTATAGCATTACGCACTGTACAAAAAGACTTATTAAAAAGCACTCCCTGCAAGCCAGGTTACTGAAACATGGGGAAAGGGAAAAGGCCCAATAAAACACGGGGATAATTTTCCAGCTGCCCCTAGTCCCATGATGATAAGAAGCTAAAAATGCTCCTTGCTTTTCCTGCCTGCTATCCACCAGAATGAGATTTGCAGCATAGATGAAGTAATCTCAGTAAACAATATTTTAGACCAGAATGTGACAGGTGCCTTGTTTTTAACATTGCAAAGCTCTGTGTGATAGGAAAAAAAATTTCTCAAACATAAGGGCAGTTAAAGGCTGTGATTTTTTGCTAAGGTGGCTTTTTGTCCAGAGATAATTTTTCTTTATTACAGAGTAGAAGTCATATTTGTACTGATTACAGTAAGCTTAAGACTACAAAGCTGACCTTTCCATGCAAAACCAGCTTGCAGTCTATGAAGTGTGCTGGCATTCATACACTTAGGCCTTTTTGTATCTTCTGACCTTGAACAAGGTTTTCTGGAACAGAGTGAAGAAACTGAATATAATGGATCAAAATCAGTTTTATCTCCCTGTGATTACATCAACATGGATAGTCAATATGTCCATGTTTACAGCCGAACACATGTCCCTTGCTTAAACTTGATGCTCTTGCTATCTTTGTGGCATATGGCATTAAGAAATGTATTTTAGGATAAACATATGTTTGGATCATGCAAAACAACATCTAGTAAAACAGAAATAGCAATGTTCCACTTAGTGCTGTAACAGCCTAAGTCACTGCAGGAAAAAGAAACCTCTGCCAGGTCTCAATGCCTACCTAATGCAATGAATCCACTTCAATCTAAACGGTGTTGCAAAATCATACAGTACATAAATACTGACTTTCAGGGAAAACACACACAGCGAGACTCTTCTGACTTAAGTGCCATTTAAATGAAGTCAGTAGCGCAATGCTGGCTTGCAGTGTCAGGAGTCCCCAGTTTGTGACGGAGAATTGAGGTTGGATTTAGAGGACAAAAAGTACAGGAGCTGGTTTACATCGTGATAGTCTTTCCACCCTTACTTTTGGTAGGCCAGTCTGCTTTCCTACTCAAAAACTGACACATACCCAACTCTGTCATCGTTCCCAAAAAGCCAAGAGGCTCATTTCTTTCTGCAGCTGCCTCACAGGGCAAGGATACCCCTGCTGACTTTTGTTCCTCCCTTTAAGCAAACCGCAGAAGTTTGTATGCTCACTTTAACATTGGCAACACTGCTGACATTGGATAAAAGTTAGAAGCTGATGCCGTGTTGTGCCGGGATTTTGTTTTCCTCCAGTTTGCCATTTTCAAAGTTGAGAATACACAAGAACATACTGCAAGGTAAAGCTTGTAGGTAGTAATGTCTTGCATCATACTAACATGGTTAAAGAAAGTAGGCAGGTTTTCAGATGCACAGTTCTTCTTTAGGTCTAAAATTAAACCACCAGATTTCAAATGGAAATACAAACTCAGTAATTTAATTGTATCTGAAGGAAAAATCAGGTGCTGCTAATGAAGCAGAGGTGACCCAAGGAGATTCTTTAACATCATCCTAAAGTGCAGGTATGAAGAGACAGAAAGGGGTACTCCTGTTTTTGGAATGTACACAGTGGGGAGATGGAGATTATAATGAGCTGTAAAATCAGTATCTCTATTAAATCCTTGGTTTTACAGATCTACTAGGATTATGAGTTTTATAGCTTTGTCTTTGGATAAAACATTTTCTAGGTTTATCCTGAGGATGTTAGTTCTGAAATGCTATAGCTGGAATAACTGCTCCATGACAAGTGTTTCCGGAAGTTGCTTGATTTATTGATAGCGTGCAGGTTGCTTCTAGTGAGTGGTGGTTGTTTATTTTCACCTACACAGCTACTGCAAAACCATACAGTGCAAAGAACAGAGGATGTTCCAGTCTGGGAAAGGAAAATGTAGAATCCAAAAATGCTCCCACTTAAAATACACCCCTGCTCATTTGGGCATGTATGCCACTTGACCAGCACAGAAAAATCAGATCATCTGAAGATGTGTGTCAGAGTAGCAGGAGAGGCACAAGGTAACATCTCCCCTCACCAGGA
>NW_010165335.1:0-276 GCF_000695765.1 Mesitornis unicolor | reverse complement strand
CCCCCCCACCAGAAACGCCGTCCCCCGCCACAAGCAAGCCTTCTCCCACAGCAAACCAGCGAGGACTCTGCGGCCCTGAGCCCATGGAGCAGAGCAAGCCAGGACAGGGTCGGGCCGGGCCTGCTGCGCATCCTTCATCCGGCCTTCCCGTCGGGACACACGAGACGCGAGGGGACCCCGCAGAAACCCATACAAGGGCACAGCCGGCATTAACTAAATCCCTTAAAGACTCCAGACGTGCAGATCTAAAACCGCTACAATCAGGGAGGCCAGGCA
>NW_010165334.1:0-3015 GCF_000695765.1 Mesitornis unicolor | reverse complement strand
AAATTGTTCCCCCTCAGGAACCCAAAAGCTGACATCGTGCACATAGGAAGGTGGATAGAGAGAGAAAGTTTTGAAAAGCCTTAACTCTCCTCTAGGAAATTGATGGAGGAACCTTGTGTCTGATGTCCAGAGCATTCGCCAGTCAGATATTCCACAGATCAGCATGGCCAGTAGGTCAAGATTCAGTGAAGCAAAGACAGCAACCAACTCACTGCTTACTAGTTCATGATGAGATGTCCTTATAATCCCCACACAGGAGTCCTTCTGGCAGAAGTCTGAAGTATCTGTCTCCATACAGATGAAATACTGAATTTCACTAAGCTGAGATTCAAAAATAGCAAAGTCATTTAGCTCAGTTGTTTCAGAGCTCGTTGCTTCCTGCAGATTGATACTCAGTTTGAAGCCAGAAACTGTCTGGTGAAGAGAATGAATGCTGGTTTTAATGTTACTCACCAACATCTGGATAAAGCTATTTTCTGTACCCCTGTTAACTGCACATACAAAAACCACCTCATGAAAAACAGGCATGGAGTAAGGAGCGATAACACACTTCCTGAAAACTGGGCCAGACATAACATGAAGTGTCCCCTGGAGAAAGGCTCCTCTTTGTATTATTGCCTGGGCATAAGGTAGCAGGGAAGGTCTAAGATAATACTGTTTTGAAATGTGGCATCCCTCTGGTACGTTCACCCAGCCATTCTTATCTGTATCCATGCAAAAATCAACATGGGGAAATAAAACTGTATTAGCCAGTCCATTAGATATTTCTTCAGTGCTTGGAGCCTCCTCTGGTCTCACAATGACCCAAAAGATATTCGAGTGACAAACACCATTGAGGTGACCTTGGTGAAGCAGAGGAAGGCAGTAGTCAATGTTTTGTAATGGAAAGGCTTGACTGAGTTCCGCAGTGAGCTTCTCCTTTACTGTCCGTACTGGATGATTTGAATTTAGTTCTAGGAAACCCCTGTGAAAAATAAAAGTGCAAGTAACAGACACCACTAAATAGATTTCCTTGAAACTCCTTCCTGTGATCATAATTTGAGTGCAACAGTTTATCCAAAACAATCTCAGATATGAAAGCAGTTTCTAGTAACTAACTGTTACTAATGTTCAATACCTTTAATCAAAGGTGTTGCAATGGCTAACACATTTTCAGGACAGTGGTGGTTATCTCCAGGTTGCAATCAGGGATTAACTGCCCTTTTACTGATAAAAAAGGAATTAGATTTAACAGTCAGCATCACCATTTCCACTCAGCAAAGACATTACCAAACTACAGAAATGAATCAAATTATGCCAGCCCTGGATAGCCTCCGCAGTAGGCAGCAGTTTGTCTAAGAGGCTAGCATTTTTTTATCCTAGCTAGCCGTAGTATTGTGGTACTAGCAGACACCAAGTCAGCTCCTCAATTTCTTCTACATTACAGTAAAACAGATTAAAGTTTTCATCTTTATTTGTGTGTTCAAGTATATAGCAGCTTGGTCTCAACCACAAAGTTTCTTTTTGGTCTGTAGATTTGTTTTTAAGTAGGCCATCACCACAGGCCAACGTGAAGCAGACCTGAAGAAGATATGGAACAGGAAATTCTGTGACAGGGAAAGGAGGGAAAGGGAAGCCATCCCATTGTATCTGACAGCCATGCTGCGCATTCCCACTAACAGCAGGAGTGTGTGTTATTGCCAAACAGAAACTAATTCTAAAACTTACCTATTAATTTTATCCAAAAGTACTTGTGGTACTTGAAAAGAAACTTTTTTACTGTCCAGTTCTGTCTTGCAGATCATAGGTTTGAAATACAGAAGTGGTGTGCTTCTTGTGAATATGTGGTTTAAAGCACCCTCTACACAGAAAGATTTATCTTGACTCCTAACAAAACACAAAAGCAGAGCAAAGTCATTGATCATTTCTTGTCTTTAGAGGCAAAAAAGCACTGTAGCTACTTCAAGGAAAATTAAAGGGAGTTCCTTTTGCCAACAAAGGTACTAAAAGAACACACTAGTGCTAGGCATCATGAGAGCACGGATATCAACTTTCCAGTTTCGCCACACGATGGTTACCTGTAGCCTGTACACTTATATCCACAGATAGTCTCTGCTTTAAAAGGATGAACATTACTCAAGATAAATCCAGCTCCTGCTGCCACAGCCACAATTTGCCAGCTGTTGTGCCATTCCCTCCTTGGTTGATCAGCAGGTGTTCCACCCTGTCCATTGCAAAGAGCCACATGGACCTCTCCCTCCTCTGTCAGCACTTCTGCAGAGCTGGAAGGAAAGGCAAGCAACAAGAAAAGTCCTGCTAGCACACCCAGAAATTCTATAGTGCCAGAAAAACACTTTTAACATGGCTAGAAATCTGTATCACAGCAGTCATTTAGCATGGAGCTAACCTACCTCTGGAAAAAGTGGGCAAGAAGCTCTCTGTTCTTCACTACACCAGCCTTTCTCCCACAGTGAGGGAAGTTGAAATAAATACAATCAAATTCTCTTTTTTCTGGTAAAAAATAGTCCTTCAGCTTGGCGCAGTCCACAGAAAACACAACTTCAGCTCCTTCAAAAGTAAAGGAAAAACAAGAATTGGATGTTTATCATTATGGAAAAAAATAAGGAAAGGCAGCAATTAAAGTCCTCCAGTCCATTTTTAAGCATATCAGAGCAGCAGCTACCAGACATCTTCCTACTCGTGTGCATTCCAGGGACATGGTTTAGAAGTGGGCATGGTAGAGTTAGGTAACAGTTGTACTTGATGATCTTAAAGGTCTTTTCCAACCATATCGATTGTGTGATTCTATGATGAGGGAAACCAGAAAGCCTCGGGTACCTTTGCTCTCTTGCAGAGACTTCTGCTTTGTTTCAGTACTATTTCAGTCTGATTAGATTTTAGGCTATTTGAGTCAGCTTCTTGGACAATTCCTCGTGGCAAAAGTGGGCTTCTGAGGTGCCTGGAACGCTGACGAGCTCTGAAGGGACTGGACAGCTCCTACGGAGACCCCGCGGCAACAGGCACGCCGCTTCCACC
>NW_010165333.1:1009-3934 GCF_000695765.1 Mesitornis unicolor | reverse complement strand
CGGGAACAGCCTCCTTGAAACCGACTTACCTTCCCGGTTAACTCCTTGCCTAACTTTTTAAGAATCGGAAATCCTGTCGTCAGTGTTGCGTACCCTGCAACACTGCCTGACTCGGTCCGCTTTGCACATGATGCACCAACGAGTGCCGTCATCTTTGTTGCCTTTTTATGCTTGGCAATTGTCATCACTACTCCTTTCTGTACAAAGTGCTCAGGAGGCACCTGGGGCACCCTCAGGCTTGTCAGGCGTTGCCTAAGATCCCACTTGGTCGGATTTTAGCACAAGCAATATTCCAGAAGGCTAGACCAGGAGCTAGCAGAGGCTAGCTTAAAAGGACAATATCTACAGCTTCCTGAGAGAGGGAAGGGCAGGAGGGTGCCGATCTCTTCTCCCAGGTGTCCAGTGACAGGACAGGACACATGGGAATAGTTGATAATGACTGCATCAGGGGAGGTTCAGACTGGACATTAGGAAACTTTTTTCTACCTAGAGGGTGGTCAAACACTGGAACAGGCTTCCTAGAGAGGTGGTCTGTGCCCTATGCCCGGTGTTTAAGAGGCATTTGGGAAATGCCCTTAATAACATGCTTGAACATTTGATCAGCCCTGAAGTGGTCGGACAGTTGGACCAGATGATCCTTGTGGGCCCTAAATCCCTTTCAGCTGAGCTACTCCAGCCTAGTCTAAACATCTGAGCAGAGCAGGGCCCACAGATTGGAATGGGCTTGGGCTGATTCCATCTCTTAATGTTGTTGATGATCTTGGGAACTGGAGATAGGGAAAAAAAAACAAACAAACCTGCTGTTACATAATGTTTACATAATGTTAGCCGCTTCTTTCTTTGAAACATCACATTTGAAGGCCCTTCTTCATTGTCTGATCACCCATAAGTGGATTTCTGTGGCATTTGACATGGGTTACATGCTCAAAGAGTGCAAAGCCAAATATTGAGCTTGCCCAGTCAATCTGCCTTGGCTGGAGGCTGCAGCCACTTGTGTTGAAAAGAGCTAGTGCTTTTCTCTGAAAAGACCCAGCAGGCCTAGCTGCAAAGTCACTGTTAGCAGCTTGCAGCCTGCACGTGGCACCACAGGCCCTTCCCCACAGCATGTTGCAACCCGCCGAGTACGGTCCTGCCAGAGAGACCACAGACCGCGATTTACCAACTGCCCAGCTCTTAGGTATCTTCCAGAATTGCTGCCATTTGCCGGGGTGGGCTGCATCCTCAAGAAGAATCACGGCTACTTCAAAAGAGCGAGGTGATGCACCTAACGAAAGGATGTGCATGCTCCATCCATGACTTTGCAAGAAACTGGAGTTAGGATTGATCCCCTCTCCTTTCTTTAAGCAGTTAATTCTCCAGGAGACAAGCAGCGCTTGTTACTTCCCAGACACTCAAGGGTTGCTGCAGCACAGTTTTCCTATGTAGTAACTTAAAGGAAAATGTGGAAGTCTGCACAATTTGATATTTTATTTATTTTTTCTGAAGGGTATTGTACACCAAATAGCCCATTGGCAGGAAAGCGCATTCGATGTGTTTAGAAGCCAAACAGTCACTTTCATTTTAACAAACACAATTACAAAGTAAAAAAAAAAAAAACACAAAATAATGAACTGCATGTTCATAACATACAAAAATTGCTGCCTACTCAGTAGGTAACTACAACATTCCAACTCCTGAATATATATATATATATATATAAATTTACATTTTTGTAACAAAAATAGACTTTGAGAGGTGTGGGGTTTGGTTGTTGGGTTTTGGTTTTTTTTTGCTTACATTCTGTTCCCCAGGGCTTTCTCATGCTCCCCTCCCCACCCATTCCCTGCTCTCCCTCACATTCTTTGAGTAACATCCCTTTCACTTTAAGGCAAGATGCAAAGCATCCATTCACACAAATGCATGACGTCAGCAAGGCTTCACAAAAAGGCACCAAAACTTGTAACCTCTAAAAACAAAACTTCTGCCATATGTGAGTGTCTTATTAGGTGATATTTACATAGCATCACTCCAACATGCTCAAATACAGTAAGTGCTGTTCCCAAAGAAGTTTGAAACGCTTTACAGTATTGTCACTGAAATAGAATTAACATTTACAAAACATGGCCCTGCAAACTCCAAATAATACAATATGGATATGCAAAGATTTTTCACATCAATAGTACCTAAATGAAAGCAAAACCATGGCACACGTACAATTTACATCAGCTACACAATCAAAAGTCCTTTCTGCCTAATAAAATACTATTGTTTACGGGGAAAATTATACTGAACTTATATCCACAGTCCATGCAAATTAAGTCATTCAACAGAGGTGGAAAACTTAAACAGTAGTTGTTTCAGGCAGCTGAAGTTTAAAGAAAAGTTAAATAGCCTTGCAACGTATGGTGCTAGGGGAGTAATTGGAGACTCCATGTCTGATAGTACCAATGGAAAAGGTGAATTCTCCTGTTCTAGAGAGTAACCTCAGCAAATCTCAATTGTCCTTGGAGAAAAGGCTGATGTCATGTCTGAAAGTGCTGAGGTCACCTGTGAGCTGAAATTGTTGGTGACCCCTGGAGATGGGAAGGAGGTGGCCACTTGGGTTGGAAAAGTGGCAGCACCAGAGGGGTAGGTGGTTGCTACAGAAGGAGATGGGAATGTGGTGTGTGCAGGGGAGGGATAGGAAGAGGGAGCAGGGGAGGAATACACTGTGCGCACTGGTGAGGGGAAAGTGGCGGTGATGGAGGAAGGGTAGGATGTAGCTGCAGGGGATGAATAGGCAGGAATTGGGGAAGCAGTTGAGACCGGAGCTGCCTTTTCCACTTTCTTGTCCTTCTGCCTAAGGTGGATTTTAGTGTGTCTCTTCCTCTCATCACTTCTGGCAAACTTTCTGCCACAAATGTCACAGGCAAATGGCTTCTCTCCTGTGTGCGTGCGGATGTGAGT
>NW_010165333.1:0-978 GCF_000695765.1 Mesitornis unicolor | reverse complement strand
CCTGCTGAAGTTCCGCATGCAAATGCGGCACTGGAATGGTTTCTGTCCCGTATGGATGCGGATATGCCGTGTTAGCTCGTCAGACCGTGAAAACCTCCGGTCACAGGACTCCACAGGGCAGGCATAGGGTCGCTCGTGAGGAGGGGTCTTGCTGGGACGGTTTGGGTATTTCCTCATCCTGCTGGGCTTGATCAGCTGGGACTGATAGTTAGTGTTGAGGGTCTTCAACTCTTGGGAGCCAGTCTGAGTAGCAAATGCCTTAATAGTGGACAGCGGAGTGAGGGAAGGCTGCTGTGCTCTGGTCTCAAGGGCTGGGAAGGGCTTCTGATCAGCTGGAACAAGACTGAGCTCACCCTGTTGCTGAGGGAACAGGTAATCCGGGATCATGGGCACCTGAAAGTTGGTTTTAGCAGTTGGATAAGCTGGAGGTGGATACTGGATGGGAGCTCCAGAGGGGTTGGGAAAGGACTGAGTCTGCTGTTCAGGGAAAACATCAGAGCTGGAATTGGGAAAAGTTGGTGCAGCCGAATAAATTGGACTGTTCTCGCTGGCTTGGACAGAACAGCTCAGAGGGGGGCTCTGCGACGAGGAGGATGGTGATGATGAAGAGGGCGTAGATGTGGAAGGTGCATTAGCCATGCCCACCAGCCCACTGACGAGGCTGAAGAGGGGGTCTGGCCATAAGGTGTTGCTGCTGCTTTGCCGGCTCTAGGGAGAAGCGCCCCGTGTAGGTTATCGGCGGCAGTCGCGTCGTTTGGTTGGGATAGCTGGTTTCTGGCAAGGTTTTCTCGTTGTTCAGGGAGATCTCGGGGAAAGTGTCTGAAAAGAGAGGAACAGCGATTACTTCCAGCGGCCGCTGCAGCTGCTGACAGGGCTCCGCGAGACCTCCCCGCACCGCGCAGCCCTAGATCCTCGCTCCTGGTTAATTAATAATTGAGCGTAACATATTGCAGCGCCGCTGGCAGGTCTCCAGCAGCA
>NW_010165332.1:0-4407 GCF_000695765.1 Mesitornis unicolor | reverse complement strand
GGTGTCCCCGGGGCCGGCCCCACTCCGGTCCCCCCGCAGCCCCCTTTGCCCTCCCCACCCCTCTCCTGCCTCTTGCCCCTGCATGATTAGCAAGTCAGGGAGAGAAGTTTCTTTGGAGGCAAGGTTGGGAGAGATTCTCTCCTGTTGCGATAGTGAAGTTACTGGTGTAGCTTTAGCGAAGTGGTCCTGCAGTGCCAGAGTCTCTTCTGTGCCGTGTCCCTGACAGGTCAGCTCCTTTCCTGGGAATATCCTTGTACTGGGAGTCACACCACTCTGTGTGATGCCCCTCTAAGGAGTAGTTGTTGGTGTGAGTGTACTTGGTACGATGGCTAAATCATATGAGAAAAGGCTGAGAGCTGGGGCTGTTCAGCCTGGAGAAGAGCAGACAGAGGGGATCTTATTAATGCTGATAAATATCTCAAGGGTGGGAGTCAGGAGAGTGGGACCAGACTCTTCTTGGTTGTGCCCGGCAACAGGACAAGGGGCAGTGGTCACAAATTGGAACACAGGACGTTCAACCTAAACATAAGAACTTCCTTACTGTGAGGGTGACAGAGCACGGGTCAGGCTTCCCAGAGAGGTGTGGAGTCTCCTTCTTTGGAGACATTCAAAGCCACCTGGGTGATCTTCGCTGGGTGACCCAGGGGTTGGACTGGAATATCTCCAGAGGTCCCTTCAACCCTGACCACTCTGTGATTCTGTGATTGTCACTCTGTTCTCATTCCCACCCCAGCAAACACACAAGAATAAAAGATTGGAGCTAGTTGCTCTTTCCCATTTCTGTGAGATGAGACTTTCCACCCCACTTGTAAGGACGCAGCAGCTCCAGCTTTGGGGCTTCCCTGCTCTCACCGATTGCGTGGGGTTGCTTTTGCCAAGAGGCTTCTGTGAGCCTCAGACCCTGGTTGTGGGGTTTGAGCTTCTGCTCTGCAGCCTTTGCAAATAGCCCGTATCTTAAAGTCATCAAACCCTAAATACCATGGATGTCAAGAACCAATTTAAAATATGAGAGAGCTTTGGGAGCAGCAGCTTCAGCTCAGCACCAATTTCTCATTAACTCCTCAGACACAGATCAGGAAACATATTTGCACTTTCTCATCCACATTTTGTTGGGGTATTTTCTTCCCTTTAACTGTCCCTCTCGTCCTTTTCCACCCTCATTTTTACCACTTTTCCTGTCTTGTTCACCCTGTAGGAGTCCTTGTCCTTGCTCTGTGCTTTGACAGGAGATTGCTGATGTGTTGGGAAAATAGGAAGCATCGACTTTATAACCAGAGTGAATCTATGTCAATAAGATCTTATTAATCTTTGTCTGATATTGCATGTGGCAAGGACGCATGCTTTCACGTGGGATCTGCCAGCAGTGTCACTGTCTGTTTAGCAAACTTCAGAGGGATTAGTTTGCTTGTAGTACGCTGCTTAACTCCTATCCCAGTTTGTATCTAGGAGATTTTGAATTCTCTCTTTTCCTAGTTTTAAATCAAACAGACAATATCTATCCTTCCTATATAATGAGCAATGTAGAATACAGAGCAGCATTTTTAAATAAAACAAAGGAAGTGAAACTGTAAATCCAATCAGAAGTCGTGAACATAAAAATGAACATGGAAGGAATAGGAGTTCTTAAAGATGCTTGCAGCTGGAGAGCAGAACTTTTTGTTTTGGGAGGAAACAGTGAAATTGCATTGCAAATTAGGTTTTCTAATGCACACTGAAATGTGTTCTCCTTGTTACTATCTTCTCTCTTTGTTCTGGTTTTGATGTCTCTCCGCTTCCCATCTTCTTTCAAGATTTGGTTTAGCGAAATAGAAAGATCAACCACCAAAATCCCCACCCCGCAGTTAAATACCAAGGAAGGTCTGAGGGAAAGGTCTTCCACTTATTTTCCCTTCTGCCACAGCAAATGCCACGTCGCTCCTACCTGAATATTCCCAGCTACACCCTTTTCCAAGCTGACTTACCATGAGGTAGTACTAGAGAATAAATTGCCCATTTTGCAACACGGAGAGGTTTAATTAAATAAATTAAAGTCTAATGTCCTCAAAACTTTGAACTTTAATTGTACTTGCTTTTGTAAGCAGTCACAGCACTGCTATTTCTTTTAGAGCGCATTTTTAGAGTGTAATGCTTGGGGAATGCAGCTCTGAAGGATGCTTCAGTGATTTCTAGAAATAGTTTTTTCATCACAGGACTGATTTTCAGTGAAGAAAAAGGATGCTATGAACTGCCACAGTGCACCTTCTTTAAAACCATTCTTTTTTAACTATCATTTGGGTTTAGAAAAGGTAAAAAAAGCTCTATGGGCTGAAAGTGCTAGGCAAACGCTCTGTCAGCGAGACTGATGTGAAGCAGTGCTGACATTTTTTGTTAAAAAAACCAGCAACTTTGTTTGATGAATTTTGAATGTAAAAGAAAAAAAGACACTATAGGGTGATCAGCGAAATGCTGAATACAGTAAACATCTTTCATGACAAAGAATACAAATACCCTGCAGATCTGCTGTCAATAGCAATTACTAGGCCCCCTGCTTTCAATAGTTAATACCGAGGCCCCTCTCTCCCCAAGCCTTAGTGGTAACAATCACAAGCCTATGCCTAAAATGTTGACATGCTAAGCACATTTAGAAAAACCTATGTCTGCATTCCCTATGGATGGTGTAGCATAACTGTCTAACACCTAAAGTGCAGCAATTGAAAGCAAAGGAAGCTGGGCTGGTCGCTCCATCTCTCCCGAAAAGCTGCACGCAAGGGCAATGAAGTCTCTCTTAGAGATTCTCCTTCTCCCTTGCATGATGCCAGTGGACCTGTAGCCAGTCCCTATATGTATTTACACCCTGACAGGCTATATGTCTCCGTTGGGACATAGTTAGGAAGACTATTAGGAAAAAAATGAATCAAAAACCGTTGAGGGAGGCAGTTGTATTGTGCTCATTCATCCCAGCTGCTGGGATCAGACATCATCTTCATGGGTTGTAAAAAATCACCTCAGCAAAGGTCTGGAATGAAACTTTTGGGGAAACGGTGAAAAGAAAGATGATAAATTGGTGCTGGGGGAGAGATATAAAGAGGAGATGCAAAGGAGAAATAAAATTAACATGTTGAAGATTTTGTGCCTGTTATCTACAGAGAGCGATGAGGGGCAGGCAAGGATTACATTTCTGGATCGAAACTCTGAGATTTGATAGCCTGGAGATGCCATGTTCTCAAATGAAGGTTGTCATCCTCCTCTTCTTCCCTTTCGCCTGTCTGGGAGCTGCTCTGCAGGCAGTTTCATGTGCAGGGTTTGGAACATGGCAGAGGAGTCACAGAGCATTTGCTGCGCCAGTTTTGGCCAACTTACAAGGTCAGTTAATCCTGACATGAAAAAGGGCAGCATCCATGACATCCTATCCACCGAGTCAGACCAACAGCTCTTTTGAAGACCTTTGTCCTGGCTCTTTTTCTGTGGGACTCCACGACAAGTGACTCTGGAGTATAAATTAATTTCTGTCTGTACTACAGTCTGTATGTGATGGGGTCTGCGTGGCCACTGAGACTTTTTTAGGGGTCTTCAAACAAAAAGGGCTTTTAAACTTTGCCCAGCACTTTGGCGTCTGCTGACAATGGTTCCTGGAGAGCTGGGAGATCTTTGTTGCCTGCTCTCCTGTCACTGACGGCTGTTCCTGAAGAGCTGCGGTTTGCTCATGTTATTCAGAATTGGTTGAGGATTTGCAACACCCCAAGGAGAAGTAAAGTCCCAAAGTGAGAAGGGATTTTCTCCTGGCTTGATTCTGGAGAGAAAAGTGGCTGGTGGATTTTGTGCTAGTATTGCAAGATGAAGGTTGCCAGCATAAGTCTAACCCATCCGTTTCCAAGCATGTGACTCCTTAGAGTGTTAGTGGCGTTTGTTTTGAATATCAACTTTTGCCTGAGAGATAATGGCAAAATTAAGCAATTAATATTTTCCTGGCTCTCAGTCTCTGGGGAAGGCAGATTTTCCTCGCTGCAGCCAATTGGATTTTCAGCTATTTACACTCAATGGAGCATCTTCAGTTTTCTTGAGAATGTAAAGGTCTCTTGCAGCATTTAATAGCACAGAGATTAAATGGGAAAGAATCATGGTGATGGTAAGAAAAGACGTGATGCTGATGACCTTGGTGAGATGCTTTAAAAGCCAGTAGGAGCGTTACACAACTAGTTCGGCCTTCCAGGATTCGGTTTGTACGTGGATTTGCTTTGGAAGGACCTCTACAGTACTGTTTTCCCCTTGGCATAATTAACAGCGGCTAATTGTCAGGATCTGAGGGGGTTTTGGTAACATCCCTTGCCCTAAGGAGTGAATTTAGTGCCGGTGTCTGCGCGCAGTGCTTACAGAGACGGGGGCGGGAACAGCTTTTTCATCACTGGCATTGGTGGTTCAGTGGTAGAA
>NW_010165331.1:0-29304 GCF_000695765.1 Mesitornis unicolor | reverse complement strand
CCAACTCCTAATATTCTGTGATTCTGTAAACTTAATGAGACATTAACAAGACAAGCATGCTTTTGAGCATGTGTTTCCTGTAGCTGAAGCACTGTATTCAGTTCTTGGTAAGTGTTGACATGGAATGAAGTAAAGTGCTCACAAAAAAAGGAGCTTTCCTTCAGGTCAAGGCAAAGGCTTTTGAAAGGAGAGCAATAAAATTCTAAGTTTAGCAATGGTTATAGGTGTGTATTATAATACATATAACATATATACAAGTAATATAAAGACAAATAATACACATATTATGCGTGTATTAATACTGGCCTTCAGTCATGTATAAAACACAACAAAATTCTTTTGCATGTTACAAACTGAAAGTTTTATTACCATATAAAAGGGGTATTAAGGTTGAATATAAAGCACTCTTGAACTTAATTGCTTTACTTTCACTTTCAAAATTACACTGGGAGCTAATCTTTTCATTTAAAGGATTTTATTCTGCTCTTTTCCCATGTAACAGGACTTGTAAGTATTTCTGCCCTCTGTGTTTGTGTTAGGGTTGCAAAGGAGTGTTTTATTTGTGGGAAGTGAGGAAGGGTTTGTTTTTAAGCTAAGCAATGTATCTGTTCTTCTTCTCACCTTATTCTCAGGAATAGCTGAGCCAGTCAAGCTTGAAAGTTTGCAGAAGAATTGAGCCTGAGGCAGTCTTATGACTTGGAAAACTTCAGTCTAAATAGACTTGATTTGGCAGAAATAGAAGCAACTGAAGAGTAATTCTGTGATGAGGATGTGTCAGCAAATTTAATAGGTGGTGGTGCTTGTGGAGGAGGTGTGGGAGCCACAATATTGAGGGAGAATGCAATTCAGATGTGGGGGGGATTCTGTCTCCACACACCCCCACCCCCAAACTTGAATGTCTTGAGCAATGCCATGCCCAATTCTGTGAGCACAGCTCAAAAATATCTACTTACACACACCTCTACTATGTCAGTGGGACAGCTACTGCTGTCCATGAGTTGTGTAACTGGATTGTGGGTGTGATGCAAATGAAGATTAAGCCCAGTCTGAGAATTTGTTGTGTGTGGTGAATGTGCGTCAATGCAGCCTAAGTGGAGTTGTGTTGGCATGTCATTTGCCATTTGATATGGCAATCATTTCAAGGTCTAAAAACAATAGGGATGAGTATGGACAAACTTTTTATTTGCATACTTGAAGTAGAGGAAAAATGAGTTGCTTTTAAAGTGTCATGATGCCCCTAATGAGAGGTCTGGATGGAATAGTAATGATGTGCAACAGATTTATATGCAATGTGAAAACTCCCTGAATTCTTTATATGAATTAAGGTAGTGAAGTAGCAACTATATTTTCTTGAGCCCAAATGCTGGATGGGGCTGATCTATGGCTCTTTACTGGCAGTTTACCTGCAGCTTCCTTCTTCCCTCTGTTTAAAAACCAGAGAAACAAATAAAACAAACAAAAAAACCCCCTAAATCCTGACAGTGATGCAGGAGGACCTATAGAAGTGACAGCAAATTCCCACCTCCTAGATGTACCTGTTGGTCTCCTATAAAATTGCTTATGTGGAGCCTAATAGTATCTTAATGCTTCAACAAGCTGTTGATCAAGTGTGAGAAAGTCCTTGGTAGCACTTTGAGGAAAGTTGTATTTTTTTGGCCAAGAGTACACACAGGGGACTGTAATTGCTACCAGGAAATATCTGCCTTCAGCCTGCCACAACCACTCTGTGTTCCTTGCTCTCAGCATGGCTTGGGCTGTGCTGCTGTCTCATCACCTGCCTTGTCTCACTCCACAAGGCATCTCTCCAGGCCATGACCCACCATTACCTTCCAGGGAGTGCTGGGGGAGCTGCAGGGGAGAGGCGGACCTGGCTGTGCATGGACCTGGGCATGCTCTCAGTGAACAGCGCTTTTGTCTTCCTGGCTGAGGACAAAGGACCACTTGATCTGCTTCCTGAAGCTTACATGCCTACAGTGTTTCCACCAACAGGCTTTTGCTTTGGTAGGACTGGAAAGGCTGTGGATGAGGGTCTGACTGAGGAATGCTGGCTTGGGGCTCCGAGATGGAAAGAAGCACTGATGGGTCTGAAGAAAGGAATAGGGATTTTGACACTAACCTTTGTAAAATTGATGTGAATTTCTTTGTTCTTTCTAGCTTAGTATGTCTTTTAATTATGTCTTGTAATTTATTATCTTGTTTAAAGAATAGGAAGACAATCTAAAACACCATTGTAAGATTAAACAAAAGAAAGTCAACAGAAAACAATTATGTAGTGTTTCACACTTGTATACACTAACCTTTGTCTTATGTAGATGTCTGTTAGAATAATATGAAATATTTTCCCCAAATCCTTCTTGCACAGGAGTGGCATCCTCCCTGGAGTGCAGGTCAGTAGTAAGATCTTTGAAGACTAGTTGCTATAACAACTACTGCCTGAGGGCCTGGTGCTGAGCGTGCAGAAAATGCAAGGCTTCACTCTCACTATGAGGCTTTCTAGTGTTGTGCAGATCTTTGTACTGTACAGTGATTTCTTGAAATGTGCAGTCAAGCAAAAACTAAAATTCAAAGAGAGGTGTGGTATATCACAGTGTTCTCTCTTCCTTCTCTTTGACACATTTCTCTCCTTTACTAACACATTGCTTGACAATGTGCATTGTCTCTTAAAGAGATCGTATGACTAATCCACTGCCAGTTCATGAAAGTCCTCACCCAAAATATCTTTTTCTTTAGGCTGGAGGCAAGTGGTGGTGCTTTGTTTTCCAGGATCTTGCCATTGGCATTTGGGAGGCACCTCAGGGCTTCAAATATGTCCCTGTACTCTGTATGTTGGGGCAAATGCTAGAGTGTTGTAAACCCTCTTAATAACAAATCTTTTCTGAGTTTTGGAGAGGAGCTCCCTGAGTGGCTTACTCCTAGCTGTACTCTACTGCCTGCTGTGTACCCCCAAGGGTCTTCTGCTAGCAAAGGTGCAGGAAAATGGATGCACATTTGCTTTCAAAAGCAAAATCAGTGCTATTTGAGGCTTACTGCTATGAATATGCTTAGAATCTCAAGTATAAGAAACATGCAAGATCTGAAGAATTAGCAGTTTGAAAAGCGCTAATATGTTCTGCCTGCTTGGCTGCACAACTGGAGGAAATTATCCCCAAGTCTGTGGTAGGCATGTATTTGCTTTCTGAAAGGATCTTCCAAATACACGTGTATGATATCAGATGAAAGTACAAGGCCCAGGAAACTGTTGAACGAGAACTGTTTTTCTCCTCAGTCTATTCAGTTTTGGTATGTTGGAACAATGGGAAAATGTGATTTCTCAGTGCTCGAGACACAGTGCACTTGTCAAGTGTAACTGGACTTGTGATGAGAAGACAGTCGAAGGAGCATGGTGAAGGAGCAGAGCTTTGCATTGCAAAAGACTCAATATTCGGGAAACTGAGTCAGACTCCAGTCACCCTTGTATTCTATGCGTCTTCTGTCCTTGCTGTGGAAATGTGACACAAGGGAGTGGAGTTTGTCCGCAAAGGGTTGGTAGCTCAGTAACCTTTACATGGACAAAAGCCAGTGTGAAATAATTAATGTATGTTCCTCCCACTTATCTTGCACTTCATTTTTCTGTAGCCAGTTATCAGAGCTTAATGTGTGTACTAGGTTTCTAACACTTCTCAAAAAAACAAAATGTATTATGGCTTGCAAACCCTTAGTAGAAGAGTCATCTTCAAATAACTGGGAAATCTGCAGCCCTGGCAGAGAAGTTTGAGGCAAAAAGTGATGTTTATGTGAAAGATGCTTGAAATATATAATCTCCTCTCCAAAGCAGTAATTTTTAAGAAAATACAGATTCTTGGTTCAAAGATGATGGAGGTGGTTTTTTTAGGGCTTTTAGCCTTCTAATCCATTGAGTGATTTTTCTTGAGACAGTTTTTTGCTTAGTTGTGCCCATGCCTTCAAGAAAGTGCATATTATTTTCATGAGTTCTGACAGCACTCTGTGTTCTTAGTGTTGGCATTAGTCAGTTCTTATTTTCTGTGCAGGTAGCATGCTGGATCCTTTGTTTTAACTTCACCTTGTGATGATAAGTATCAGTTTCTTGTTCTAAAATTCAGAGCTTTCTTCTAAATGGCTTGATGTCTGGTGGTTCCAAACAGGTACTTCTCCCTACATGAAAATCTGCCTGTCAGGGAATGTGGCTGTGAGTGCTTCATAAGCTGTTGTCATTCAGATTATTTATCCTTTGAACTGCAAAGCTAGTGATGTATTTTTGGGGGAAGAACAAGTTACCAGCTTCACAATCAATTAATGAGTATCTTGTGTGAGCAAGCTGACTTCCTTCCAGTACCACCATTTCTTTGCTGGTGTCTTGAATAGCAGTAGTAGTGTGCTTTTTTTTCCTCCCCTTTAATTTATTGTTCTGTTTCTTGGCTGACTTTCTGACATACTTTAAAGGTTCAATGCCTTGATTTGTCACTGACTGCAAGTTAACAGTCCACATACTTTCCTTATCCTTTCACAAGAATGCCAAGAAGTCCTTCAAGACTTTGAAGGTACTTGAAACAACATGTGTGAGAATTTAAATTCTTTAGCCTCCTAATATTGCATCTGAGAGTAGATTGTACATACCACAGAACTTTTCTTATAGAGGCTTAAATTTTTTTCTTTGTGTTCTTAATGTTCATGTATTTTTTTTTCTCTAATATCTCTTTGATTATACCTAGTTCTGTACATCCTTCATGACTTGGTAAACTGGGGCAGATTGGGGAAGGAAGAGGAGAAGGATCTTCAATTACTGCATGGTATTCAAGCATAGTTATCTTGCCCATTTGCACTTAAAAATTATGTATATATGTTAGTAAGCTAAGTAAATTTTGTGGGAGAGGAATGTGAACATACAGAAATTAAAAAATAAAACAAAGCCTGACAACTTATTTATGTCAATTACTATATGCAGTATCATTTGAGTACTGTCTGTAACTGTAGTGCAGCAGGATATCTGCCTCTACCAAATTACAAGCCCAGTTGCTGAAATCTTTAATAGTAATGAAGTCTCCTCAGAGTAGGTGACAAATTACCTGAAGGCTCCTCAGAGCCTTTAATACCGTGATGCCTTTTTGCTTGTGCAGGAATTTCAGGAAGTACAAACAGCAGAGTAATTGCTGGTCTCGCAATAAAGCTATATTAAGTTAATTATTTTTTATAAGGGTGGAAAACCCAAGGGTTAGAGTAGTAGGCTGCAAGTGAGACTCTTTGGATGCCATTGCTAGCTTGATCCTGTTATTTTGGTTGAACACGTCTACATCTTGGGCCACAACATCCCCTACTTTTACCTTGTGTGTGTTGTACTTTTTTTTGAAAAGGGACATATGGGCAAAACTGTGAAGCTGTGTTCTTCTTGTTGCAAAGATTTACCTTTCATCTCAGCTCTCTAATTTTTCATGTCTCTTCCCTGACTGAAATTTGGGAACACAATGTAAGAAGCGTCTTCCAGAATGCACTCAAAGTCAGGTCCTCTGAATGTTGTGCGGTTCAGTGTTGCTCTGCGTTGCTTTTCTTGTGTACAGTGAATGCAGATGCTGTAGGACTCCTGCTCTGGTAAAATTTCTGTTGAAGTCCAAACAACTTTCCAAAACAACTTTGTCTTGCCATCACTTTAGTACTAAAGCCGTTCTACAAAACCAGGTGAAATCTGATGGTTTAACTTTGCTTCTGTTAAGAAGTAGTCTGTTTTGGGAAAAAAATTCTTTGGACTTCTGTTTAAGAAGAAACTTCACTTCCCTGCTGAATTTAAGGCATCTTCCTTAAACTAGTCTTTTGTTCATGTGTTTCCCCTTAAGGATTAGCTAGTGGCTGAGTATGGAGATTTTTATGTTGAGCCTACTGCACATTCTTCTTGCATTACATTCAAAGGATGCAGTTTTGAAAATGGAACTCCTTTTTCTTCACCTAAATGACTTTATTCTCTTTCTTTGCTAGATACTCAGATTGCTTCCTGTCCCCTGATATCATGCCTGTATTCTTTGCCTTGTTTTAGAGTGATTTTGCTGTTTGTTTTGTCTGTATCCAGGATTCAGCACTGTAGCTAACAGCAAAGCACACATGCTGTGCACCTTCTGCTTCAGCCACAAGTCATCCTTCCTGTAAGTGGCTGCTCCAGTATTCTGAATGTCATTCAGGGCAAGTTAATTTTTTTCCTCAGTGTTTTGCCAGTGTGATCTGTCTTTACCTTTTTGCTTTAATTAGTGTGGTCTTCCATTTCTTTACTTGTAAGCCCTTGAATATAGGTATCAAGTGTCTGTGCAGCAGGTATATCCCATATAGATTTCTCCACATGCGGCTGTATTTTCTTGCTTGCCATGTTGAGTCCAGTAGGTGTTTCCAGAACGTGCACTGGCACGTTCCATTGTTTTTGTAATTTTCCAGGGTGATGCAGGATCTTCTTCCAGCAGTCACTGCTGACCTTCAGAAATTATTTTTAAAAGAGAGAAACATGCAAGTATTCAGTTTTCAAACTTACAGGAAATGTATAACCTGCAAGCTTGGCACAAATATCTTCTCAATGACTTCTGGTGCTACTATATAAAGGAAGGTATGAGTCACGCAAAGAAAGTACCTTCCTGTACCTTTCCAGATATCATGCAGTCATAAGTCTGTCTTCCTTTGGGGTTTTTCTTACCTGTTTTAAGTTTGATGCAGGCTACTAGATTGGGTGAGTCTTGTAGGAAGCATAACCATATACACAATTTTTTTTCTTGAGAGTAATAAATCCACAGTCTAGTTGTGTGGGTGTAGAGATACCTTACCTATTTCTTACTGGCAATTTTATTGGCTCAGCACTGTCTAATTAAACCTGAAAAAGTAACTGGGATACAACTTCATTTTCAGCTCCCCGATGGGCATGTTTGTGTTTAATCTCTATCTGTTTTCCTGTTCCAGGCAGAGTAATATTCCATGAAAAACACTAAAAATTTACTGACGGGGCCTTTGTAACCTAGCATATAAACTATGATTTAGTACTTTCTTAGAAAGTACTGCATGTTGTATTTCTAAGTCTGGATTCGTTTCCAAAAGAAAACATCAGAAGTGAGGAATGATAATGGCTGTGAGGTCCATGTTAGGTCTGAGCAATGCTCTGTATGGAAGCCATGACATTGTTCTTTGCCCCAAGTGCAAAGAATAAGGTCCTTAGGAAGACCTGTGTCAAACAGTCCCCAAAGGGGGAGGCTGGGGTGGAGGGTGTAAAAAATGTAAGATTTCTATTTTACTAGCTCTAATCCAGGATGCACCCTTTCTTATCTGAATTCCTGGTGACAGTTAAAAGAGACTTGCAGCACAGACCATATATTTTATTTTATCTGATTTCTCTTTTCCTCACCCACTCCCCTCCCTTAATAAATTTTGGTTTTAATTATTGTTTCAGCCTTTGACTAGAGTGAAGTCAGCCCACCATGACATGTCCTGAAAAGAAAAACAGCTTTCTGGCCAATTTGAAACTGAATTCTTTTCCACAGGAAATAATTTCCCCTCAGCTCTGCTCACAGGCTGGTGAGAGAGTGGTACCATTCCCAGAGCAAGCAGTGAAGCCCCTTCTGTGTGGGTGTCAGGTCATGCTCAACCAGACGTCCAAAAAGTCTGTGAGCTGGGATGCATATTAGGATCAGGGGACAGAAGGTTACAAATGTGTATTTTCTTTATTTATTATTATTGTATTGAAATCAGAGATGTTTGTGCAATCTCTAGAACTTTAAGGGAAGTAGGAAGTGTTGAGGAAAAAGGCAAATGTTTCTATGTCTCTAAAATAACATATAAATGTCTCTAATAGCTATCTCACCAGAAGTAATTCTTAAAATGGATTGCCAGTTCTTTTCTACATTACACCACCAGAGTCCAATAGGCATGTGAAAATGTTATCAAAGAAATACAATACCTGTATTTAGCTTGAACTATGTTTAGCTTTCTCTTCTTTTACCATAAAGTCTGAAGTTTCTTGCTTTCCTCATAACTCTTGGGATTCAGGTATTCCTCAGCTCTGCTTTCAGAGAAGTAAACCATAGCAGAAGATATATGATTATACAATCCGATTTCCACCCTCCATTTTTTACTGTTGTAATTAAAATTCTTAAGTAACTTATCTCTTTCTTTGGAATTTGGACTTGTCTTTGGTGGTTTTTTTCTTTGCTACATTATTTATTTCCCTTCCCATTATGCTGTACTACACTTCTCATTTCTGAAAAACTGCCAAACTTAAAAGTGTACAGACATCTTAGAAAAGAAATATATATTAAATGATATTTTTTCTGCTCTTCTCAATCCGTTGCTTGATGTTGTTTGAAATGAGCCTCTACAAGGCAAGTGATAGACTTTTACATAAAAAGAAAGTGTCTTCTGTATGGAAGTTATTCTCTTCCCAAACTGGTTTAAAATTCTGTTGTATGTTCTCTGCATTATAACTATATTGTTGTGAGTCATTCAAGCCACTAAAATGGGAAGTGTAGATTTTCAAAATAAAGCTCCTGTACAAGCTTACTCATTTGGTACAGTTCTTACACGTTAGCTATAATGTGCTGGTGCTGTATTTCTGTGGACTGCTGATGCAGCAAGCAAATTATTGTTTCTTTGACAGGATAGATAGAGGATCCTGCCACTTTTTATTCTCCTTCTCCTATCTTCTTGTCTTGATACTCATACTGATCATTCCTCCCTAAAAGAAAGTTCTTGGGTTTATTTTTTATTTAAAAAAAAGACTTCTTAGCTGTTTGCTCAAACATAAGCAACCTATAATACTGGAAAATAAAGGTGCATTTACATAGACTGAAATGGCCAAGGCAACTGCTACAGTCACTCTAGCTTTTCCTTGAGCTTTTTAATAAAAAGGAAAATGAATGCTTACTTAAATTTCATCTCAAGGGGATTATCTCTGAAGGTTTTAATAGAACGTGTTGTTCAGCTCTGAAAAATCAAGGCAGTCTTGCAGCCATGGGAGTACTTTTTGTTGTGTTGCCTCCTCCCCAAAAAACAGATAGTTAACACAGGATGGCATCCACTGTGTCTCACTTGTGAGTCTAGTGGGAGACAGAGTAATCTTAGTACAAGACTAACAACTGTTATAATCAGAAGGAAAACTGACTAGAAATGTCTAAAAATAATTTTTTGACGCTTACGGCCTCAGGGAATAGCAGTTGTTTTTGTTTAACAGAAGATGATAGAACACGCGTGGTTGTGCAGGGGAAAATGAGCTCTTCATGAAAGCATTAAAAAAGTTAAAGTGCGTATCAGTTTGAAGAGCTGTAGATTGCCATGACCTTGTGTACCAATATGTACGCATTCATAAGCAGTATTGTGTATAGGTAGAATTTAACACTGAGAATTGAACTTCTGGTATTGATTTGTCTGAATTGCCTTGCAGGATGGAACTGCAAATATCCTTGTTTATTTGGGAGAGAAGTAGCAAGTCAAGTGCACCTGGGGGACAATAACTAGTTATGAAAACAACCTTCTCTTCATAAATGAAGAAAACACGTAGCAGTAGTAATGGAGGGGGGGGGGGAAGAAAATCAACAACAACAAAAAACCCACCACCACCAAAAAACCCCAACCTGGCTTAGAATTTCCTTTCTTTTCATTAGAAGCCTGACAATTTTCTAGTGCCTCAGATTTTGACAAAAGCTATCACTTCAATATTTCAGCTTTTGGGGTAATAATGGGCTGCATTATTTATTGAATGTCACAAAACCCCTTGGTAGGATAGCTAAAGATGCCAGTAAGAGACCTGTTGATTAAAAAGAAATTGCAGAAACAACAGTGGTCAGGCTAAGGAGGTTGATTTGTCTGTTTTGGTGTTTGCCTTCCTGTTTGATGTTGACATAGACTGTGGATTTAATTCTTTTCACCTTGAGTGGCCTTCTAGTTTATTAAGACATTTAATTTTGCATCAAAAAAGGATTTTAAATAACCTTGTCCTATTAGAAGCTGCAGCTAAACTCTCCACCTCAGTATCTGCCTGTATAGCAAAAGACAAATTCAGGTGCAGAAAGCAACCTGCTTGATACAAAGAGAAGCCCTGCTTCTGCAGATGGTTATGCAGCTGTTTGTTGCCCACTTCAGTAAATCCAGTGTAACAAAACCTATGCTTTTCCCTAGCTGCTAAACAGAGTACTTGCTGCTGATATCCTCCTATTACTGAACGTTTCTGATTGGGCAAACAGTCAACTGTTGCAGATGATAAAGTTGGTTACCTAAGATGGATGTGTATCTCAGTCCTCATTTATAAGCATTCCTCTAAAAATTTGATGACAGTAACAGTTTGATAATGGCTTTTATTATTTCAGTGTACAACAGGTACAGCTGGTGTTTGTGTCAAGTCTCTGTGTTGTAAAGATTAGAACTTGATTTTTCGCAAGTTGCAGTGGAAGAGATGACAATATATGATAGAGAGGTTAAGGAAAGGGGAACAAACGTGTTATTAGGGTTACATGATTACTTAGTTTAAAAGAAAGCAAAGAAAGAGAGTAAGACTCTTCTAATACTTTTTTCCCCCTCTTAACTATTTTGGGGAAGAACTTGCCTGGGGAGATGGATCCTGAATTGAGTAACACCAGTCTGTACCAGTGAATCTTGAACAAGAAACATCGTTAATTTAGTAAAACATGTCCAGATTTTTCTTCTCCCCAGTCTACTACGTACACTACTTTGTTAGGAAGAAATGGAAAGTGAAGTCTTTTCAATATTTCATGCTCAGCATTCAAAACTTAAAGCTTTTACTCACAATATTAATGAAAATTTTTCATTATATGAAACGTAAGGTACTTCAATCAGATACTAGGGAAATAAAATGTGAGGAGAGTTGCTGAATGTTAATGTTTTCAGAAAATTGTTGTAAACATTCAATTTTTATGCTGTACACATTTTTTGGCAGGAGAACATAGATTCAGTGCGGTAATAAAATCTCAATTTAAAGCTACTCTGGAGAAAAGAAGAAAGCAAATGTATAGTCATAGTACCTGGTGGAAACTTTACACAAGCTCCCTATGTGACTCAGCAGCAACCTGTTATGAGTGTTTTATCAGCTATCCCATTAGACTCCAGCATGCTGGTTTCTGCTTCTGATCAGGGTAGATGCAGTCCTTGGATCTGAAGTGGCAAGCTGTTTCTGGTATGCCGAGGTGGAAAAGTAATCTCCTGTTTACCTGTTAACACCTGATCCAACTGTTTATTCAATACTAGCAGTAATGAATACTAGTTACTCAGTATGCTGTGTGTGTGCACGTCTGTGCATATGAAAGCCACTCTGCATTTGGGAGCCTCGCTTTAGGAGAGGGGTCAAAAGAGCGTGACAGATGTTTGTCTCAAACAGCTCAGAAACTAAAAAGGTTGCATTAGCAACCAGCCTCATGGACAGAAAAGGTGCAGAAGATAAACAACCTGCTGCATAAAATACATCTATGTCTTGGTTTTGACCATTGTTTTCATGTCAGCATGGGGCACCATGGCCTGGTGCAGCTGAGCAAACTGGCCTCCTCAAACCTACCTAATGACTCTTTTGCACCCTTGCCAAGGGAGTGAGAGGGAGATCCACCCAGGCTCACTGGGCAGTGTTGCCTCTGATGGAAATGGCTAGAGTTTATAGAAAATAATTTAAAGGCTGTCAGAGAGCAAAAGTAGGAGAAGACAGTGAGAACAAGGCAGAAGAGCCATCAGAGACATGGATCACTGACACTAAGTGTTCAAAAAGACATGGGAGTGGGAGGAAAAGGTGGAAAGGGGAGATCTCTGCAACAGTCTTCAGAGGACTAAGCTGGAAAAAAAAAAGCAGGGTGACTTGAGAGGGGATGAGATGTCTATTTTGGGGAAAGTGAACAGGAAGGTAGAAGGGAGCATCTGCAAACTGTTGTAAGGGGCTGACTCAGGTGGTGGCTGTTCATGCAGCCCTACTGACTGTGAGCTCTTTTTTCTCAGAGGCAGATGCCCAGGCAGGATGCAAACACAGAAGTTAAGCTAGTGCTTTTGCTTGCTATTGCTTTACAAGCCCTCCAACCTGCGTCACTCTAGAAGGATCTGTATAAATATATTTTTAATTAAGAAGTTTAGTCTAGAATCCTACAAGCCGATTTGAAAACCAGTATTTACAGATGAGTGACTTTTTTAATTTTCCTGTTACGTTCTCAGTGAAAGACTTGTGAAGGAGAGGGGGGAAAAACGATACTCTGTCGTGTAACTCAATATAAAGTAATGTTACAAATGGGGGGAAAGTGCTTGTGATAAAGTTTATAGTCTTTAAGGTGCTACTAGATTGAGACTAGCATAATTTGAAGTACCACATAATTTTGGCATGAATTTTGTGTAAACTGTATTATAGTAACTTAACACATGATAAGATAAAATAACTCAAAAATAACCTGTTTGAGAAGACTCTCCAAATGAAGCACATTTGGATCTCTCATTGTTAGTAAAAAACATCTGAGGTTTACACACCTTTGCAAATAACTAAAATGCAAACTGAAAGTGACCCATGGCTGTAGACAGTTACAGGATAATGTTTCACATTAACTGAATTGAATGAAGGATGAGTAGAAAAACATACAAAATCCGTTAATTCCTTTTAAGTCCCCACTAATCTTTGTGATTGTGGATAATCCTTTGGAATGGCACTGAAATCAGTATATGGAGTGTAGTCATAAGCATGATGGTTCAGCCTTGCAGCATTGCTTGTAGCCCACTGGTGCTTTTCAGAAACTGCATTGTACATAATTTTCTTCTCTTTGACCAAAATATGAGTGTCTTTAAATTTTCAAGTGCATCCATCATCCTCTTCCTTCTTGTCCTCTGCCTTTGGTTTCCTCATGCAACTTACATTGGATAGTGCAAAGAACACAAACATGTTTTTCAAATGATCTAAAGATACAAGTTTACTTAGGTTGTGCTTAGTCAAGAGTGGAAATACTGAAAACAGAAAAGTTCCTGACTTGCTGAGAAAAAGCAAATTAACACCTGCATGTTCATCATCTCTGTTTACAAGTCACGTGCTGGGCTGTTTACTTAAGGCTTAATGTTCTTTATCAAAACTACTAGAGATTAATAATGCTCGGTCTACTCAAGAAACCATTTGTCCTACTATAGTTTTCTCTCATTTCTTTTCTTTTCCACCCTTACTGTTAGAAGCATTTCTCAAGACAAACAAGGTAAAAAATCCAAACCCTCAGCTTACAGCACAAAATTAAAAGATGCCTGTTATGCTTAGACAGTTGATCTTTCTTGTTACATGCACATGTTGTTTTTTCTTCACCCATTTCCAGGTTTAATAGTGAGTTTTCTTTTCAAAAGATGGAAATGTACTTCAAAGCAGTCCTAAATCTGTGACACTGAAAAATGAAGAAGGGGTAGATATGGGGAAAGTGTTCTTACAGTTGAAAGATCATATGCTTCATTAGGAATAGAATTTAATTGAAAATCAGCTTTGTTTACAGTTTAGCTTCATAAGCTTTTATTTACTCTTTGCAGCCCTGATTTCTGTGCAAATAGCTTCTTCTAAGCTTTAGCAGCATTACCACCACAACTTGTTCAGACAGACAGATGGTGTGCAATTAAATCCACCTGACTGCTTCATCAACAGCAAGAGTAGACATGAATGGTTTAGCTGGTTTTAGGGGAGAAAACCCCCTAGTGTTAATACTAAAACAAATCCATGCAGCATTGTTCACAACAGCCCCCACCAATGGTAATGGGAACTCCTGAATGTCTTGCCTAGATTTTTGTCTCGTTCTGGACTTTTGATTGTTTGAGCTTTAATATATTACATTGAAAAAAAATAAACCTCCTCCTTAAAGATAATTAAAGGCTTTTATTAAATTGGAATAAACTGCTACCTAAATATGATACCAATTATAGTAAGATGTCTTACTGAGAAAGTTAAGAGTAGCAATTTAAAGAAAAGAAAAGGCAGCATTGATCTTGTATGTATGAATAGTTTGCAATGGTTCATGCAGGTTGCTGAATCACCTGGCTCAAGGCCTTTGTTTCTGGTAACAACTAATCTATCTGAAAAGGCCATGGCTATTAATCACTGCCCTTTCTAGACTTTTCAAGAGAGCTTGAACCAAACATACAAATGAAGAAGGAAAAAACCCAAAACTACAACCCAAAACACAAAGTATTAGCCTATTAATTCTTATCCAAAGAGTAAAATTAACCTGGTGACTCTTGCTTAGTTCATGATTTTCCCCTTCTATATATGGCTGTTCATATTTACCTGGGGCACAACTAGCCCTGCTGCAGGTTTTGTTAGCAGTGGTGCGGGAGGATTTTGGTTTGGTTGTACTGGAGTACTCAGCAGTACTCATACTGAGTACTGAGAAATGATTGCACAGTATATGCTTTTGATAGTCTGAGTTTGCTTGCATCTTTATGTGGATGTGGTGATTTAGGATCATCTTTCTATTCACTGATCATATTGCCTTCTATAGCATGTGGAAATACACAGAGCAGTTGATCCAAGCCAAACTCAAGACAATTGTACAGACTTCCAGAATTTAATATCAAATGCAGGGGAGCTTTTAAGTAATTTTTTTGAAGAATGAAACAATACCAAGAATGAACAGGCTTCTTGTGTCTTCATGCATTTCTCTTTCCCATCTGGTTGATCTCAAAACTGCTTTTTCTTTTATAATGGAGGTGATCCATCCATTTTTTTTCTTGCTCACAAAAGACTGAAGTTTCATAATTAATTTTGAGTTAAGACATTTCTGGGGACCTATTGTTGTATGACAATGTGTGAAAAGAAATTAAAGATCAAGAGCGAGTGGCATGATATAGGAGAAAGAAACAGTAAAAAATGCTTAGCTTTTCTTACTTTGTTTTATTAAATGAATAAACCTCATGTTTTTCATGTAAAAATTCTTACCATTTTCACATGATCTCTTAATGACTTAAATGGGGAGGTGGAGTGGAAGACTTTAAAAACTGGATAATCAAACACAGTGCCATGTGAAAAATACAGGAGGGCCAACAGAGATAATATGACAGGATATGAGCTCCAGAAGCAGTAAAATTATGACCAGCTATTCCTATGACTTTAGAAATTCATGTTCTAATTAACATCTGCTGGTTAAATAAGAGGATCAGAATATGTCTCCAAACACATACAATTGTAGTCTTTTCAATCTACTGCAAAGAATGCTTCTCCACCCACTTCCCCGTACCTCTAACTCACCTATTTTGATTTGTTACTGAAGTTCACTTTCATAAAATGTTTGTTAGATCTCAGCAGTGCAAGTTCTGATGCACTTAAATAGCTTCTGTGATTCTCCCATAGTCTGTTTCATCCTTAATTTCATTTATTAGAACATGACCTCTCTATTCTCTCTCAATTACATGGTTGAGAATGCTGATAATACATGTTACTAATTCACTGACCCTGGCCTTGTGATGTATAGAGAAGTTGCTAAGGGTTTGAGGTATTAACGATCAGAGCTAATGACAAGCTTTCCAAGCATGTTGCTGACCTGGCGTACAAGGTTAATATAACTGTTTGATCTATTTGGTGATGACCAGTAACATTAAATATTTGCTGAGTAAACATCCAGGAATCTAATCAACTATTACAGGTAGGAGATAAAATGAGTGCAAGGAGCCCTAATTCATACTAGTTTAAGAGGATAGCTATGAAAAATGGTCTTGTAGATGTTGCACTATTTAACAGCTCTTAGTTTTGGACTTAATGTCAGACACTATTGTAAAAGACTGTCCTCCTACCTGATTCATATTTCTAGATACTTTCTCAGATAGTGTTAATAATAATTATTGCAGCTCTACTTTAAAAAGAAACTGTGTTTAAAATTTTGCAGTAGTGGCTCTTTTGGCTTTATGCCCCTTTTTATGCTGTTCAAGACAAGTATCAAGGGAAATCAGTAGTTTGTATGGTACTTGTTCAAATGCTTATGTTCCCCTTGGGGATTGAAACGATTTGTGGATGGCCAGAGAGGAGATTAGTTTGATTTCCTCTGAAGGAATATGGTATACATGCATCAAAATTGCTGGGTGACCTAAACCAACATGAATTAGTATGGATGATGGGAGGATTTGCTTTATAATCTCATTACTGCTCTTAAATAAAACAGTGCTGCAGGCATAGTGATGAGACCAGATGAATTAGTGTTTTCTAATCTCAGGGAATGAAAATTATAATTAGCGCGTCGCTACCTTTCTTAGCAATAAGCTTGTTTTCCACAGGCCAACCGGGGCAGAACTGTTCCCTCAGAACTTGTATACCTTGATCTCCTTTTCTTAGCAGCTAAATTGTATTGTGCAAAATTAAGCATGTGGATTGATGTCTTGGTTGTTCATGCACATAATGATCTGGATTGACTTGTTTATTCCTTAAATTCTATTTATGGACTAATTTTGATATTTTTTTTTTCAGTTACTGATTAGAGTAGTTTGGAAAGTTGCTCTAAAATTTTCCACTTCAGAAATGGCAGTGCAGGAGCTAGGGTGAGAATGTTCACATCCATACCATCTTCAGTTTGCATAAATCAAAAGGGTGACACTGAGGTATTGCAGCTGAGGATCTAGGCCATCGGAGAGGTGTTGTACAATGAATAAAATTTCAAGTGTGCCATAAGATTCATCTGTGTAAAAGATGTTATTTATGGAAAAAATACATGATACTACAACTACACAGAGCTGGAAGTATTGTTTATATAGACTTTTCTAAACAGAGTTTGTAGCCAGCCAATGGAAAATCTAAGTTGTGGAGGTTTTTTGCTTTTAACATAAAATGTTCTCTCTTGAGGTGTTCTTTCTTTCCATTGTTGAGTTTTGTGGGGTTTCATAAGCTGCTTAATTCTATTTCCAAGCTTCATGGACTTGATCTCACTTCTCTTGGCAAAGTCAAGCTCTTCAAGTAGATGAGAGAAGTGTCAGGAGAACTGTTTCTCTTGCCACTTTTATGGGACCAAGTACCAGCTTGAGAACTTTGTATGGTTCTCCCTTTTTGTCTCCCTGGGTTTTTTTGTTTGCAGAGCAAGATCTTAGTTTTGGAATTGCAATACTCTTCCTCTGCGAAGAACAAATGCTTTGGAGCCTGGTGCTTTGCTGTTAGGAAATAACAGCCTCCATGGCTGAATTTCATATTTGTTTTCCATGCTTTTCTAAGAGATCCTCAATCTCTGTCAGCAGAGTATGCAGTGGGGCTTTCACTTTTATGTATTCACTCACATAGGATGGACCTAGAATAAAGCAGTGGCTCTCTTGTTACTTATTTTGGAAAACACTTTTTCTCAGGTAGCAATCTCTTCAAAGTTTTATGGTGGCGCAGTGTCAAGTAACTGCTAACTAATATAATATTTAGCTAACATAGGTATTTCAGCTTAGAGGATAAAAAGAAGTGGATTTGAAGTGCCAACAATTGAGAGATTCTAGGAAAAAATGAAATATTTCTTGTTTTTCAGATTTCTGCTACTGAAATGAGCACATGTAATAATGAATGTTCATACACGTATTTTAAATAAATCAAACACCTACATGCAGAGACTTTTTCTGCTATGATTCCCTCTTTTGCTTTGTACACTTCAGCCTAATACTCTGTGCAAACTAAAGCTGTCATGTATGTATGAAGAGGCAAAACATAAATGATTAAGTTCTCTTCTACCTCAGTCTTTTGGAAGGTTCTGCTTTAGCTTGCTTAACAGTTCAGCTGCCAGGAGAGGCAGCTTTTCACTGAGTGAAAAAATTTCTTTCCTGAAAAGTGCTGAGATGTTGTTAATTAATTTATGGATTGTTTGGTTGATTTGAACTAACTCTCTTCTGTTACCATAGATGCTCAGAAGGTAGTAGACTTATTAACCATCACAGCCTTTTATCCATATTTTCTTCCACATTTTTTAATCACTTAAATTAGCAAATAAAAATTACCCTTCTGTTGTCCTAGAATGGTTTTGTGATACAGCTGCTAAAATAGGGACTGCATTATGTCACAGAACTGGATTATGTTTTTACTTCTTTAACAGGCAAAAGGTCATGAGGAAGAATACAGAAAATTGCAGTCAGTTTGTGTTTATATTCCCTCTTTTCTCCTTGGAAATTTCCCCGAATTTGAACATTGCTGTTTATTTATAAAAGCACCTCTTAAATAATTTTCTTAAACACTGTTGTGAACTGTATGGAGACTCTGCTTTTTTTTTTTTTTTTAACTGCTTTGAACCTCAGCATTTCATTGTTCATTTTGTCATTCCTTTTCTTTAAATATGCCATATGCATTTTATTACTGCTTCATAAATAAACTGGGACTTTTCTCTCTGTTTAAATACACAATCACCCTGAGAAATTTAATTTTGGCTATAGACTTTCTTAATCAGAAGCCTTCTTCTAATCCTTATTTTCTGTAAGCCAAAACAATAATATTTTCTTCATACAGGTTGCCCATATAATGTGTCTTATAATTAACATACATCTATTGAACTCATGAGCAAATTTCTAAGAGGGGAACTCAGTAGGAAGATAGAGGATTGTATTGTTAACTTGGTAAATGACTTGTGTGGCAAAGCTTTTTTTGAATGGTTTCATGGAACACTTCAGTTTTTCAAGTACTTGAATTCAAAATCTTTTGAGGAAAACATTGTTGAACAAAGCTGTCTTATTCTTCCAAGGCTGTTTGAGCCTTGCTATTTGAATTTACACAGCGAGCTATTAAAACGTTCCTTTTATGTGCTTCAACTATTGAAGTAGCTGACATTTTCATAGCTTTTTTCCTAATGTCTCTTTTGTCAGAAAGAAGGTGTATAAAGAGTACAGTAACTTGTATATTGACAGAGGGATTTTCATTCAGTATTATTCACACTCATGAGAATATTCTGAGAAAACTATGGGTTTCAGAGGGCATAATCAGATAAAGATCCTTGCCATCTCTGTGGTGCTGAAGAGAGTTTGAATGCACACTGCACAACACAGCTTGCATTCGTGTGTCTGATAATTCTTCAAATACGGGAAGCAAAGAGGATTAAGGGTCAGGTTCTGCTCTGCCTTGTACCTCTTGGTGCTGAAAACCTCAGTGTAGGTCTGTTTTCTGACTGGGCTGTAGTTTGAGGACACTTGGTCAGGGTAAGAGACTCCCCAGGCAAGACTGAAGAGCATGTCCCTGTTTATCTTGTGGGGTGAGTAGGAGCTCATCTGATAGCATTTGTCAACATTGGGATTTTGCTTTACTAAATGCTATAGGCATTCAAGAAAGAAGATTGATGATCTGAAACAAATGTCTGGCAACTTACTGTGGACCAAAAAAGCCAAAGCAGGTTTCTAAAAAATGAAACTTACTGCTTTTTTGTCATGTTCTTTCTGCCTAAATTGCTAGGTCAGAGGAGTCACTCTAGAAATGGAGTATATTAAAACTTTCCTATGAGCTTGAAACTAATTGGTTCTCGGCTGCTGCTCCTCCAGCAGATAGGGAATCTTATACAATATATGTTTCCTGTGGGCCATATAAGACTTTGAATAGAAACTGTCAAAATAGAAAGATGGAGGAATTTGAGTAGCATTAACAGAGGGAAGTCTGGTGCCATCTGGGGCAGGGATGCAGATTGTCTTCTGTGGGACTGAAGCAGGGAGACTGCTACAGTATCCTGGTATAGTTTCATTTATTGATCTGTCACTTTGTCATGAAATGCCTGAGCATTTTTTTTCTTAACAGGAAAGCAGCACTTTTCAGTGTTTTGTATAAATACTGTTTTTTTATATCTTGTTTCCTTGTCATTCATAGTGGTTATGCCAAGAATCAGTGTTGTTATACCAAGAGTCAGTGATAGTTTTCCCCTTGGTAGCTTCACAGGCTTAATGTCTTGGTATGCTCTGCCTACTCACCATCATGTGTTTTCACCGAGAGTGAGACTGCCTTATCCATGAACACTTTGTATCATCCAGAAGAGAGTTACAGCAGAAATTGTTAAAAACACATGATTTTTTTTTATAGAAAAACAAGCTGAAACAAATGTAAAATAATCATGAAGTGTAGGGTTCAGCTTTCCTTCCTGTAATGTGTAATGTAGAAGGCTTAAATAAAACTTGTAAATTAATTAAAATAAAACAAAACCCAAAGATTACTTTCACTATATTTCAACAGTATATGAGGAAAGGTCGTGACTGCGATAGGAAAATAATATTTCTGTTATGGATGTCACTGTTCAGCTTTCAGAGAGATTTGACATAACTTCCAACTGAAACATCAGTGATCATTTCTTTTCATGTTGTCTTATAAGTACAGAGAATTTGGGATATTAAACTGCTGATAGCACTGTGGAAAAACAAATAGAGAAGTAGACCAGAATTATTAATAAAAAGAAAAAAAATTGTTCACTGTTTTCAGATAATATTTGGTTATTTGTTTTTCCAAGTTAAATTTCCTGTTTAAAACCTGGTTTAGCTCAGTATTTTCCTAGTGAGGTTTTTCTCACTTTTCCTATCTGTCAAATCATAACTGTGAGTCAGAACTATCAAAAAGTTGTGACAAATACCTACTATAATAACTTTTGATTAGCTGAGGTACCTGACAAGCTAAAGAATTTTGAGGCATCTCTTCTCTTGTTCTTTAAAAGTTTTGGTATGGTTATTTATTTTGGTGTAATATATTTCTCTTTTGCTAGTAATCTTTACTTTAAATTTGAGATGTAAATCTGATAGCGGTGAGCTTTTAGATCCACTTTCCTATTGATAGGGATACATGTTTTTAAACTGAGTAGCAGCAGTGATAAACACCTGATATGATAAATGGGCTTTTATGAATGAGAGGCCGTCAAAGGTAAAGATGCAGCAATGGCCAAACACCTAGTGAAGTCTGTGACAGTGTTTACAGCTCTTGAATACCGTGTTTCTAATCTCATTTGTGCTTCTTATAGCCTCTCTTTTCACTGACTTCTCACTTTTGACATCAGCGTGCACCCCTGGTGTTGAAGAATTTCAAGTTTCACTAACTTCTCCACTGGGAGAGCTGTGCATACATTTTGACATGGGGCAATCTGAAAGGCCCTAAAACTAACGTCCCCAAGCACCTCTGTAAGAATGCTGAGTTGATCTTAGCAGTACCCTCAGTAAATCAGTATATGCCAAAGCTACTGCTGGTTCAGGCCATCAGTTAACCACTTGTTATTAGAAGCTGGGAAGTTCTGCAGAAACTTGGTCAGAAGAAAGGGGAAAGAGAGAAATCTTGATGTATTTACTCTCTTTACTGCACTGTTTTCCCAAGTATGTTATACTAGCACCTTTGAGGTAGATGCTGGCCTAGTTGGTCTGACCCAGGATGTCCTTGTGTTCTTGTGCCTCCATCATATTTGATTATCACATGAGGCTCTTCTGACTCACTGGGAGAGTTTTAAATAAAGGCCTGAGGGGGACATAACTAATGCAGCCTTTTTGGATAGTCTTTCATTAAGGTTACTGCTATTGCAATTTTTAAGCTTTATTGCTGTTAGGCACAGCTTCTGTTCAGTGTGTATTGTAGTGATCTGTCGCTTCAGAGTTGACTCTACCCTGAATATTTTATTCCTGAAGGGCACAAAAGTGTGTTATTCCCCCTCATTTTTCTCAGATTGATGTGGTTTTGTTCTGATTCAAAATAGCATGAGACTTCTGCTTCTGTGATTGAAAGGGAACCACACGAGATCTATATCCCCTGTTTTCAAAAGTAACCATTATGCAGCCTTTTTTTTACATTAATATTTTTGCTGTAACAACTACATTTGAAACCATAGCTATCTGTATCCTACAGTACTCGAGGAGGAGTCATTTTTATTCTATTATTTGTAAAATCATATCCATGATGGATTTTGGTTTAGTATTATCTTCTGTATGATAACTAGAAATTAATCCCTTTTTGCTATTACTGTAATCTTCCATTTGCTCTGTAATATCTGTCTTTCAGACTAGTATTGATCCACATTTTAAGATTGGCAGCATTTGCAAGTTTGAATCAGAAGTAATTGGTATTTATGCCATATGTAGTTTGATACTTTTTAGGTAAGCTACTTTAAAAAGTATTTCTGTCTAAGTATGCCACAGAAAAAAGAAAAAGGTCAGATTTCATCACACATTTTCCTTGCCCATTGTGAATCTATGAAGTTGCTCAATAGGTTGTTTGGTACCAGAAATTTTTAAAATTGTTTTGTGTATCAACATCTGATGTTTAGGTGAAGTCAAGCAATCAACGCATGCAAGGCGTTTCCTTCAAAAAATGAAATAGAAATCTTTCTACCCTGTTACTGCTGCAATTTCGTGTGATGTTTCACAGTAGAAGTCAAGCCCCCATTTCACTGTTTTGACTTCATATAACTTCAAGTTCCACAATCAGCATGAAGTTTTTGCTCTGAGAGTTCTCTTGGCTGCGTTCTTGCTACATCCACCAATGTGCTTGTGGGACTGCTTACATGTTTTAGAACATCACCTGCAAGCCCAGGCAGTTGTGCCCTCAGCCTGTGCTGAGATCACCCATACATCCACCTGTCCTTGTAGCAGTGCCTTGGTCCTGCTGGGGAGCCTCCTACCAATGTCTCTGGGGCACCAGCCATTGGCTGCCCAAGTGCTGTGGTCTGCAGGGTGGTGGAGCTGTGCAAGGTCAGCATGCAGCTGGTGTTTTCCCTACTTTTCCATCCAGCTCTGAGGGAGGCAGGCAGACATAACATACCTGGGGACACTGAGGTTTGTAGGCACTGTAATTTAATGTAGATTTGATATCTGTGTGTTTAGGGCAAGGGTCAAAGAGTTTCTTTTCTTTTCAAAACAGTTTGTAAACAGTGTGTAAACCTACCCTGCAGGTGCCCAAGAACTGTTTATTTTGGATGCAGGTCTTGTGAGGATGGGGTGAGATGACCTTAAATTCGCATATCAGCTGTTTATACAACAGGCATCCAAGTGTCTACCTGTATGCTGAACTGTGAAAAACTGGGTTGTATTTCTTTTAAATTAGCTTAACCTTTTCTCCAGCCTTGCTTTATCAGACGTGTTGGTATGAAGGACAGCGTGGCAGCCTCGTGCAGAGCAGCACCTTCGGGCGTAGGAAGGAAAATGCGTAACAACAAAACTCCATCATTATTTCCTTCTATACTGAATTCACCCGTCTCATTCTTCTGTCAGATCATTAAAACTCTGTAGTGAAGCATGTCAGTAATTGCCTGATCTGTTTGGGTCCCTGGGAAATAAAAAATGTGAGCTGATATTTCCAGACTTCTGCAGGATGACATGCAGGTGGCTTGCATTACAATTTGTGCATTGCCACCTGTGTGGCTGTGTGCAGTAGGAGCAGGATCTCTGCCATGTGAGCAGGTGACAGTGTGAGGAGTGGGAAGGGACTGGAAGTTCATAATACTTGTGTCCAAATGGGGAGCTAAGCATCTGGTGTTTATTAAGTATCTCTTTGGTAAACATATGCCAATGCTGACTGCTTGTAAAATGAGAAGAAGTGCAACTTAAAAAAAATCGGTAGTGATTTGAACAGTGATCAGACAAGAATTTACTGTAGAAACAATAACCCCTGAAACCGATAGCACCATGTTGTAAATGTTTAAATGTATTGATTGCAACCTCAGATGCTAATTGTACACTTGAAGCAATTGAAATGAACAAAGGAGAATGGTTCATAAATTCTAGGAACAAATAGAAGTTAGTGCTTGCCTGCATGCCTGAGGTTATAGAGTTTATCGGAACAGTTCTACATGAGGACCAAATATTTTTTATTCAACCAGAACACATTTCTTTAGAAAGAAGGCTTATTCTCAACTTACAGGCTTTAAAGGTAGAAAAATGCATGTTTGCAAAGTTATGCAACCTTTGGCTTATGTGCAGCTTCATTTTCCAGCTAATATGCACATCCATGTTGATTTATTGTTTCTCACCTCTTAATCTGTCTCCAAATTTCTTAGGTCTTTTCTGTAATTCAAGAGACACTGGCTTCCTCAAAAGTTACCTTTTAATTCATAAACCCACTGTTTGGCATCATCAGATCTGTCACTGTCAGGTTCAAGCCTTGTTCCTGGTACAACCTGGCTCTTACTTGAACCTAGCACAGTTCCTCTGCACATCCCCAGAGTGAGTTACCTAGATCCTTGTGACTTGGACCTACTAGTGACCCAGTAGTTTTATTTCTGAGTAATTTTTCTGCTCCTACTAAGTTGTTGTGCTTACAAGTGAGAAACATGACCTTTCTGCAAAATCTGGGTGCTTATCTTGCACCCACCTGCAGAGTGCTTGCTGCCTTTCATATACTGATTAAAATACTGCTGTTGTGAAGAATACAGCCATGACTTTGTATTTTCTCCACTATTTTTTTAGCAAAGTAGAAGAAGAAAGCAAACAAAGTTGGTTTAAAATTTTAAAGAAAGGGAGGAAAAAAAATCCTGTTTCTCACTGATTTTTTCCAAATTTCCCTTTTATTTTAAATCATGTTTCTGTCTGATCACACAACAGTAGGAAGAGGAGGAAGATAGTCACAGCTGGAGGAAACTTAATTTACAGTAGGAGGCTGGTTTTGGGCCATTGTTTAAAGGGCATGAGAGATACGGAGACTACTTCAGGATTGGTCTTATATCTTTCTTGGGTTCATGGAGGCACTGTCATTTGAACGTGAGGCTTTCTTCAGAAGGAGACTGACATTTCCCTCTCCCGCCCCTTGTAGTCAGTCTGTTGGGTAGCTGTTGGAGATGGAGATTGCCTCACTGCCCTACCAGAGTGCTCCCATAATCTCTTTAGTTTTGGTATTCTACAAGTTTAGTATTTGCCAGACCTTGGTGTGGACTAATTCAGGATGCTAAATGAGAAAAAACTTTACAAAATTAAAATCAACAGTTTTCTTTCAGTTTATCTCCCTGAAATGATTGTGTGGTGCTAGAACCTGCACACACACAAAAGCTGTCTGTACGGGGTAAGACTGTTGTATATGCACACATGCAAACTTACTCAGAAATGTAGCATATGATTTGCCAGTGATTGTTTTGTACTAAGAAACAATTAAAACCCATCTGTTTTTTCTCAGTTTATATACTTGCAGATATCTTCAAGGTACAATAGTCAGGAGAATTTAGTTTTGTTTCATTTGTCTGGTCATCAGTGCTCTCATGAGTTCATTTTTTTGCAGTTACTGACACTTTGTCTAATGGACATACTGAAGCCAGTATGATTCTAGATGGGTGTATCTGGTATTTCTGAAATATCTCAGAGTTTGAAACAAAACCAAACCACCTTGTGTCTGTTATCTGTCACATGAATTGGTATTCTCTCTCCCCATGTTGTTTGTTCCTTCTCTCTAGCCTTTTGTTTGTGGCTTTCACTTTACAAATTGTCTAGGGAATGAGTTATCTTTATTTTATTAAAGTGGTGTTCCTGTCAGATAAGTGTTTAACAGTGATGGTGTTAATAATGGGGTGATTTAAATGGAGAGATGTTTGCTTATTAGTTCTAGTAACTGCTGTTCTGAATCTTACCTTACCCAGGTTGATGTTTAGGGTTCACAAACTCACTATTACCATGCAGCTTCCAAAGATGGTAGGGAAAAAAGATGTACAGTTTTGATTCAGAAAGAGAGGGATTTGGCTCTTTACCTCAGTATTTGTTGTTCATTGTCATATTTTCTTGCATTATCTTTAAAGCCTCAGCTGCTAGCATTAAAATGTGGCTTTATTTTTTTTTAAAGCAACATGTCTACTTGCCCTTACAGAAGACAGCTTTGAAAGTGTGAATCAGATGCAGTACGATCTGAAAAGCTGAAAGGCAAATAAAAAGAGCATTGGTTCCAAAAGACCTCATTGTTTCTGAGTGACCCCCCGATTTCTAGAAGTACAACCTCCCCTTTTTTGAACTTGTGTTGAGCAGCCAAACAGGCTGAAGGCACAGGTTGCGGGGAGCTGGACAGAGCTTTCCCATGTCCCTGCGAGGTGCAGGGGCTGTTGCAAGTTGCCTTCTCCTTTCCAGCACTGGGATGCCTGGCCAGAAAGGGGCTGCAACATCCTCACATCCTCCCCCTTCATCCTCTGTGTGTCCCTGCTGCTCAGCCCTTGCAAGCGGCGGAGGGCAACGATCAGTCAATTTCACATGTTTTTAAAAGAAATTTATTGAGACTATAAATCATGGCATACAGACAACGAATAAAGTAACACTATGAATATTGCTTTAAAGGCATATGTAAGCAGCACCACTTTGCACACTTAATAAAAACTTAATGCTAAAATTCTTACAAGCTATTGAGAAACCCTCAAAGGTGATCAGCATGTTATGGATGAGTCTGCCCTTAAGCTCCTAGTGTTAAACTGCAGGGTAGGGGTTTTTGTGCGTGTGCATGCTGAATGCTAGAAAGACGTAGTTTCAGGAAAAAGACATCTTTTTCTGATTGATTTGGTAACATGAAGTGGTATTATTGCAAACAGGGTAGCTGTCATAATCATGACAATTTGGGCACAATTCAATACTGGTCCAGGACTGGGGTTTTCAGATACTGCTGGCAGCCTACCTTGTTTCAAAGCTATTGATAATGTATTTTTATTTTGCAACAGTTGAACAAATGTGTATCTTTACTTGTGGGAGAGAGATTTGCTCTTCTGAAATATAATTTGTAAACCTGAGTGTATTGCTAAACAAAATCTCATGTTAGAAAACACAGACAGAATGCTTTCTTAGTCCTTTGTTTATGTCATGTTTATGCTTCATAGCTTTCAGTATGCTCAGAGGTACCTGGCTTCATTATATTTTCATTTTTTTAAAAAACATTGAGCTGCAGTATAGTGTTTGACCACTGAATGTCTCTGAAAACCATATAAAGTTCCAGGAGCTGCAGATACATCCCCAGTAAAGGAGGTAGGAAAACCACAGAACTCTACTGAATTCCTCAATTTTCACTGGTGACAGTGACTCAGCAAATTATCCCAAATTATATCTTCTGAGATTTGGCATATTCTGATAACTGGTTCTTTAAGTTACTCTGCTTCTTATAACTTTAGGTGTTCACAGAATGTAAGCCCAGAATGAACTCCTGCACTGTGTATTGTGCTGGCAATCTGATTATTCCTCTCTTATCCTGCGCAAAGCCTGCAATCTGTACTTACAAGAGAGCATCCAGAATGCAGTCAAACTTCACTGAAGGGCTTCAGGGGACAGATAAATTATTCATATCTCTTAACGCTTTGTTCCTGTGCCTAGTAACTCTTGCTCAAAAAAGTTTTTTGCCTTACTGGAAATAAGAGAGTGCTGGTCTCTGGTTTCTGCTATTTTTTCTTGATGTATCCTCCTCAGCTCAGGTAAAAGCACATTGAAGGCTCTAATATGTCCTATAGTCATCACACCTCCTTGAAGAGCTCATTCTGTTGAGATTATCAACAAGAGAAAGAATGTATCTGCTAGGATGTCCTCTAACTGTTGTTTCATGTTTCCTGTGAATTCTCTGACTTTTCTACATTCTTCTGAAGATGTAGACCTCAGACCTGGACCAGCCCCATCTGCAGAGGTAAAATTCTCACTGCAGAGCAGTAGCGGGAGCAAGAACATGGGTTTCTGAATTTCCCATCTAAATCTTCTGAGTCATACCATTTCTTTGTGGTGGTGACTATTTCACATGTAAGCTATTGTCCATAGTACCCTTTATCCACTTGATTTTTGTGATGTCCATTCTTTAAATTTCCTCTTAAATTCCTCCACAGAAGACCCAGAGCTTCATGTTTCCTGACTGAGGTGTATTTGTAGTAGCTTGAATCTGCCCTTTTTTTAAAATCTAGAAATTATTAACCACCTTGAAAGGTTTTTCATTAACATATAATCCTAAACTGGTCAGCTCCCAGCTTTTATTTAAGTACCTAATCAAATGTAATCTGCCTGTTTAAGTCTGAAAGCCCTTCATCATGGACAGATGATGCTCAATAGGGCACGGTAAGGATACAGAGGTCAGGATTTTGGTTTGGAGAGTAATAAGGATTTTAAGGTTTCAGCTTACTTTATAAGCACATGCATATCTGCTTCAGAAGGGTATTGAAATGTTTTAGACAATGGTTTCATATGTCTTTGAAATCCTATGAAAGTGGCTCCTGTATATGTTTATTTCTGACAACAACAGGTTGGAAGTAATTATTTTCCTTTATTTAAACTTTGGACATTGTAGAGCTGTTCTCTGTAGACTATTTCATTGCTTGAAGAATGAACTACGAAGTAATGAATGAAAAAGGAAAAAAATATTCCCAACAGAAACTAAATAAATTTGTTAAATGTTGATAAAAGGCATGACTCATTGTGCTTAAAACATAGTCAACATTTATTATTGAGTTTTAGAATAACAGTTTCTAGTGGAGTTGAATTTGTTATCAAATTTCCAACTCCTCATGGTTGTTGTGGAAAATATCTCTATTTTGTTTGGTTTCAGTGGGAAATGTTGACTCCTTAGAACCAAAACTCTTCACACAAACGTTTTGTCAAGAAAGCTTTTCTCAGGTTGAGGTAAGGAAGTGTTTCTTGGGGATATGGGCGACAGAGCAGGTACATATGACAACACCCTAACCAGGAGCCCTGGTAGTGGGGCAAAGGCTGTATATGCGCTTATGGCAGTCACCTGTCCCCTTGAATCAGGGCTGAGACAGCCAGCTCTCAGGATGCACATGAAGAGGTCAAGGAGGGATGAGGAGGTATTGCAGTGGACAGAGCTGGTATGTGATGGGGGAACTTGTTTAATTAAAGCTGTGTCAAATGGGAGTTGCAAGGGAAAAGTTGTAGCAATGTAAGATTTTATCTGTAACATGGGCTTCTTCAGTTTCCTGTGCACAGAACAGGCTTGCTCGTTGCCCCTGTAGTTTGGCAAACCGTTACATGTGTCATGGTTCTCCGAATTGTCTAACAAATTTTATGGGAAAAATTTATCATGCCTAATAATATATCATTTCTACATGAATACTGTCTTGGGTTGACACTGATGGATGTTGCTGAGAAGTGGTGTCTGCATTACATACGTTTGTAATGGTTTCTGGACACATGAGCAGTGTGCCTGACCTTATTTCACAACAAAGTAACTGCAGTTCGTATCCCACCCTATTTTTCTTATGTGTGCAGTTCTTTGTATAAAAGATCTGAATAGTTGATTTTGACAGTGACAGTACACAGACACACAGAATCGCTCGGTTGGAAAAGACCTCTGAGATCATCATGTCCAACCGTTCCTGTCTACCCACTAAACCATATCCTTAAGTACCTCATCTACCCACTTTTTAAATACATCCAGGGATGGTGACTCCACCACCTCCCTGGGCAGCCTGTTCCAGCTTCTAACGACCCAATTGGCTTGCCAATCGTGCCAATCCAACCTGATCTCCTTCTATG